>NW_026057585.1:26683909-26924489 GCF_023721935.1 Panthera uncia
ACACACACACACACACACACACACACACACACACACACACACACACATATATATATATATATATATATACAATGGAATACTATTCAGCCTTAAAAAGGAAGAAAATTCTAAACATGCCCCAACATGTATAACCCTTACATTATGATAAGTGAAATAAGCCAGTCACAAAAAAAGCAAGTATGATTTTACTTATGAGGTTCCTAGAGTAGTCAAATTCATAGAAACAGAAAGTAGAACTGCAGGGGCTGTGAGAAGGGTAAAATGGGGAGTTGTTTAACAGGTATAGAATTTAATTTTTCAAGATGAATTAGGTTCTAGAGATTGGTTGCCTAATGGTATGAATACACTTAATGCAGTTCAAATGTACACTTAAAATGAGTAAGACGGCAAATCATATGTTAACTACATTTTTACCACAATTTAAAAAATTAAATGTAAAAAAAACAGCGGGGGGTGGGGGGGGCACCTGGGTGGCTCAGTTAGTTAAGCATCTGACTCTTGGTTTCAGCTCAGGTCATGATCTCATGGTTTGTGAGTTTGAGCCCCACATAGGGCTCTGTGCTGACAGCATGGAGCTTACTTGACATTATCTCTTTCCCTCTCTCTCTGCCTCTCCCCTGCTCGCTCACTCTCTCTCAAAAATAAACTTTTTTAAAAAATAAAAAAAGGGGGGATTACTACAAGTGATATTACAACAAATTCTGCATATTATATATATATATTTTTTTTAAGGGACATACTTCATTCTCATTTTTTACACCTCAACCAATGGCAGATGCTGAAATACATAAATGACTAGAAGAAATAAAAGAACCTATTTATGAAAGGCATAGGGAAAGAATCAAGCTTCAAAGATGTGAAAGGTTTACCTTAGTATCTATTCTCATTTCTTTAATGCCAGTTTCTACTTTTGCTTTATCTTTAGCATATCAAGGGTACACAGTACCTAAAATGTGAATGGGGCTATACTAGCCTCAGCTTCATAGTTTATACCCAAAGAATATATGCAACAATTCACTGCTTTTTAGGCATAATAATGGATTATAGGCAACTGCAGATCTTTCAGAAGAATATTTTCAGGGATGTTCAAGATAGAAAAGAAAGAAAAATTACTTTATTTTTTCAATTTAGACTGAGGAAGGAGGAGTCTGCCACCAAAGATTTAAGTATTACACTTTTCAAAGAAATTCTGTTCTACTCTTCTGTTTCCCTTCTAAATATCAGATTCTTAAAAGACAACTATAGTAACACCTGCATAGTCTAGATTCAAATGAGCAGTTAAATGTCTGATTTACCTATATTTGATACAAACAGGATAATGAAATAAAAATTTTACCTCATTTTAATCACTGCTACATAATTCAAATGGCACAAAAAGTAATTTGGAAATGAAATTATTCAAGGCATTATGAAAGAGCCAAGAGATTAATGAAGTGATCTAGACAGCCAACACCATTAACAACCAACTTACTTTTTTTAGTTCTTTAAACAATAAGGTCTTTAAATCCTTTTCATTAGAAAGCTTACTATTAAAACATTCAATACAACTGGTTTGAACTTTCTATCCTAAGACTTTTGTGTTTCACTTGTTAGGTTCTGCTTCATCATTTAATCAAAACAAAAACACAAAAACACCTAAAACATTTTAATGCAAATATCAAGAACAGGGATTGTGATTCTCATTAAGGTGATGAGCCTGAGTTTCTTTAGTTGTAAAATGAATCATTCCACATTGATTGAATCATTCCTCAACAGTTCACTGTTGGATGCTTGCTATAGGAAAATAAAGAACTTAAAATTGCAAAGGTTATCACAGATCATCAAACTCTTGTGAAGATTAAATGAGGCAGCAGCATATATAAACTGAAAATGACACTCAATCCAGTTGTTAAAAATGTAGGTTAGTAGTTTGGTGGATAATTAAGTTGGGGGGCGGGAAGCAGGCAGCATCATTTTAGGTATAACAAAATGAAATGAGACAAAAACAGACCTCTATGGCTCATTAAAAGAACAAGGTAGGATAAGAGAAGAATGACAATAATCAAAAAATAAAATATCAAAAAACTAAAATATGCCAATGATAACTACATGAAGTCCAATCCAAACATATCAAGAAAATATAGTTACATGACATTAAAGAAAAGGCTCTCCAACTGCCATGGTGTTTGCTCTCTAAGTCATCAGGAGAAAAGAATTAACAGAGTTAAGGAAAATATTAAAGGCAAGAATCAGAGAGAACTAAAGTAACCTTATGCTACCCCTAACTTCAATTTGTAATAGATTATGGGAATCATAACAAGTAAAAAGGATTTATCTTAGGGGTGCCTGAGTGGCTCAGTCGTTTAAGCCTCCGACTGTGGCTCGGGTCATGATCTCAAGGTTCTTCAGGAGTTCAAGGCCTACATTGGGCTCTCTGCTCTCAGCACAAGAGCCTGCTTCTGATCCTCTGTCCCCCTCTCTCTCTGCCACTCCCCCATTCATTCAGTTTCTCTAAGATAAATAAACTAAAAAAAAGTATTTGTCTTAAGTTCTCTTAGTTAAAAAATCAAACACTTTCTACATGAGGTTTAAAAAACACTGCAAAGTATTCTTGCAAAGGAAATGAAAATAAACAGGGCTTCTTGACAGGTTTTGTTTTTTGTTTTTGTTTTTTTACTTTCCGTAATGAAAAAAACATTTTCTTAAAAGAAGGACTTCTAAGGTGTTAACCTTTTTTTTGAACCTGTTCTTATTTTTATGGAAAACATACAACTAGACCTAAACTTATGAAGTACACAATTTAATTTACATTTTAATCAAATTTCTGTAACTATTACATTATAAATAGATATGTTAGTTGTAAAAACTATGTTATACAGTTTCCAGATAATTTATTATTGTCTTTACTGTCTCAGAGTACCACTGAGACCCAAAGATGTTTCAGTGGTACTAGGCACTGGTGATAGGAAAAAAAAAAAAACTCCTCAATAGAGAATGATTCATTCTCTCTATGCTGAAGCAGCATAATATACCATCTACAGCCCTGACTCTGCAGCTACTTTGAAGCCAACTAACTATTCACCTCTCTGTAACTCAGTTTCCTATCTTTAAAATAATAACTGAAATCTCATTGGGTTTTTGTGAAAATAAAACCTATTAGTATGTACAACAGCAATATAATAGTGCTAACAAAATAAATGCTATGTAAGTGTTCAGTAAATACCAAAAACAAAGGCTTGCTCTGTGCTAGGCACTGTTCTAGAAGCTAGGAAATAAGCAGTACACAGAACAAACAAAAATCTCTCTCTTCTGTCAAGTTTTACATTTTAGTAGGTAATGACATTCTAGAAATAAGAGGCACAGTGGGGCGCATGGGTGGCTCAGTCAGTTACGTATCCAACTTCAGCTGGGATCACGATCTCACGGTTCTTGAGTTCAAGTCCTGCATTCGGCTCTGCACTGACAGCTCAGAGCCTGGAGCCTGCTTTGGATTCTCTGTCTCCTGCTCTCTCTGCCCCTCCCCTGCTCATGCTCTGTCTCTCTCTCAAAAATAGACATTAAAACAAAAATTTTTTTTAAATAAGAAGCACAATTATGTAGCCAATAAATCATCTCATACAGGCATATATATATATATATATATATTTTTTGTTTGTTTGTTTGTTTTGTTTTGTTTTGTTTTGTTTTGTTTTTAACCCAGGCAAGCTCAGTGGGGATTGAAAGGAATAAAAGAATTTCCACAGGATTGAATTCTATGAAGAAAGTTCATCTAAACCCTAAAATATGGGCAATAGTTCCTCCTGCCTCTAGCCAGATACCACTAACAGGGTTTACTGTATTCAACAATTGATCAAAAACACAGAAGAGACCAAAGCAGTAGAGAGTTAAACAATGGCCAACCAAAGAATAAACGTAATCTCTACTTTCATCAAAACAGTACTAAGATGAGCTCCCTAGGTTCTTCTGAGACTAAACAGAGTGACAAAGAACAGTGATGAAGAGGCATGAGAAAGTAAAGACTAAATATAAAATAGAAACCGGTTTTATTTGGATTATTCTATACCTAAGCCTACCCTAAATATTTAGGACAGCTCTTAGTAGAACAACTTCATCACAATGATGTACATAACAAAAACTCTAGTATGGATAGAAAGCAGTACTTTGTCAAAGTTTCAGCATATGAGCAGAGATCCTAATTTCTAAACTAAATTGAAACACAGATCATTCAATTATTTATTCTTCAACTTATATCCACTCAGCTCTAGGAGGACCAGTTATGTAGGCCAGGCTTGGCGTTGGTACACAACATAAGATCAAAAGGAATTGGGAGAGATTTCTGTTCTAGTTAAAGTAAGAGTAGCTGTTAAGCTTCTGTCGTCCAATCTATTTCTCTTCCAGTATACCACACTGCCATATCTGAACCAAAAAGGAATGGTCTGTGGAAGTAGAGGAATACAATTTCATAGAACAACCTCTATGATGGAACTTAATACTGTAATTATCTTTACTAGAAAAAAAATGATAAATAACTATCATGTACATACAGCTTCATTTTTTACTAAAGAAATTTTAATCTCTGCCATACAAATACAATAGTGTAAGTTTATTAAAAGAATGACCGATTTCATTTTTTTATGCCTGCAAACAAAAAAACATTCTACCAAGTAATCTGATGTCACCATATATCATCACTCAAAATGGAGATGACTCAATTATCCATAACTGATGTAGAGGACAAAAGCAAAAGAAAAAAATTAGACTTCTTTACAACTTATAGAGCCTATTGACAAGTCCCTGAGACAGGCAGAGTGACCTTCCTCTAGGAACTCAACTTCCTCAACGTTAATACTTTGCTAAGGGTAAAACACAATCTTAGCTTAACATTATCCCAACCTCCAAGATCCAGTAAGTCTCCTTTAACATATAAAATTTCCTTTGGAAACTTCTTTTATCTCCATGCCCCAAGTTACATGTTAGCAATCATCCTCCAAGCATAGGGCCCACTAATATACATGTGAAGGGTCTCATGACTAAAGTTTTACTAGACAGTAATAAATTACCTTTTCCTAATAACAACTAGCCCCTCAAGTTCCTACAAACCTTACTTCCAAATTCCTTAGAGACTTACACTATTCCTAACCCCCTTCCAACTTGAAAGGATGTAAGTCATTCCTCACAGACAAATAAGAGGGGGGAGAGGAAAATAAACTAAGGGCACAAAAGGCTGAGAAATTTTAATCTTACAATATATCTAAAATATAAATGTATAACATCCTGAATATAGTTATTTAGGAGGGGGGGGAAGCTGCCTCACTATAAAAGAAATTGCTTCTGCGGTAACAAAAAAGGTAGCGAAAGAATTTTTCCCATTAGAGAGGAAATAAACAAGGCAAACTTCTTCCCTTTGGACAAAACAGATACTATAAAGAGCATGTAAATGATAATTCAATCATTTACTAAGTATTCAGCCAAAGGAGCAAATCTCAATGTAGAGAGAGGAAAGGGAGTCAGTGGTTTAAGTTACACATGCCTCTTCCCAATTCTACCTTACTGGAATTCCTCAACACCTTCCAATAATCCTGTCTTTGTTGAAAATCATTACACTGGAGAGCCACTATTAAGATGGAGGTGTGCCAAATTTCTTTAGTGTGCTGGGAGAGAAGAAAGATGCAAATCACTGATCTAGAGTATCTATACGTAATAAAGCTTACTGTCTCCTACAAAATTGTATTTTCCATATCATGTAATTGTGGGTTCTAGCCACCCTTGCTTCAATGAAAATTATAATGGTTATTATCAGTCACAAAACAGAAAGGCTAACAAATCTGCCATCTGATTAGCCCTATTACTATAGTAAAACCTTGGCCTTCCTGAAACCCTTGAGTCCAGTTATTCTAGACATCCAGATTGTTGAAGTTCTACCTTATAAATACTAATTTTCAAAAAAAAATTTTTTAATGTTTATTTATTTTTGAGAGGGAAGGAGGGAGGAAGGGAGAGAAAGAGGGAGAGAGAAAGAGAGAGAGAACACGCACACACATGCGTGTGCATGTGGGAAAAGAACAGAGAGAGAGGGAGACACAGAATCCGAAGCAGGCTCCAGGCTCTGGGCTGTCAGCACAGAGCCCAACATGGGGCCTGAACTCACAAACCATGAGTTCATGACCTAAGCTGAAGTTGGGATGCTTCACTGATTGAGTCACCCAGGCACCCCTAAATTACCAATTTTTATTTTATAATTTGTAACAGAATTTTCTTTTGAAATATGTCATCTTCTTTGCTTAAGAACAAATGTTTTAAATTACAAAAATAATACACAACCACTGAAAAAACTTCACTATTTCAAAAGTCTAAATAAAAAATGGAACTTCCTTTTCCTACCAATCCCCCACTCCCATTCCCTAGGGATAACCACTATAAAACAATTTGGAGTGTATCCTAGACTTCTTCAGAAAATATACAACTTTTATACAAAACTGTATACATACACACGAGTAAAGAAGGAGATCTTGCTGTACATTCAGTTCTACAATTTGCTTTTTACACTGATAGACTGAATAGCCTTTTAAGTTTATCCTGCTACATGTGATTTATTTAAACTGCTTATTCCATAGTATTTTTCATCATTCCCTTACTGACAAGGTGCTTTTATGTTGGAAACACTGTTTTCATCTGTTTTTTTGTAGTATGTTGAACTCTTCCCTTATTGTCACTTCAAACTGTCATCACTACATTGCCTGTAACATTTCTTATCCTCACTTCCATTGGAAAACTTGGGAACCAGACAACTTACTGTGCTAGAAATGAGATCAAATTGAAGATTAAATGAGGGAAATTTTTCATTGTTCACATGTGATTACTTTTTATTGCTATTTTAACCTCTCAGAGGTCCTTAATGCTTCTTGATTTTGGGTAAAGAATTCTAGATTCTGGATAAAGTTCCCAGATCATAACTTTTGGACAGGTGAAATATTATCATTATTTTTATTAATATCCTAGTAGGTTTGCTGGTTCATATTTTCATATGGAAAATACCTTGTTTAAAAAAAAAAAAATAGGGGCACTTGGGTGGCTCAGTCAGTTAAGCGTCCAACTTCAGCACAGGTAATGATCTCACATCTCGTGAGTTCAAGCCCTACACAGGCTCTGTGCTAACAGCTCAAAGTTTAGAGTCTGCTTTGAATCCTGTGTCTCCATCTCTGTCCCTCCCCCCTCATGCTCTGTTTCTCTCTCAACAACAAAACACAAAAACCAGAGGAAATGAATGGGATCAGTACATTAGCATGACGCCACTATGTTAGCAAATGTCATTATAATAGCATATCATTATAAAAATACTGTAAGTAATCTATTCATCATACTACTCTATTCCATCCCTATAACCAGTCAGTAGTTACATACACCACTACTACTGTAGTAGATATATGTGGTTTATCACTCAAATATCCCCTAATCTTTTGCCACCCACTTAAATTTCTTTAGGGTAACTATCCTCCCCCTTCACTAGCTATAAGTCAACCTAAGAGTATTCCTACCTCTGAACTGTTCAGGAGAAACATATAACCTCACTAGGTTTAGCATGATAAAAGATGACCTTCACTGGAGTTTCTGGAAAAAAGAAGGTGGCACAAGCTTACACTCTGCTTTCCTTCCACCCCCCCTCCTCTCCCTTCTTTCAATTTCTTCTTTCTCCCTTTTCCTTCCTCTCTCCTTCCCCATATGCACAACAGAAAAGACCATCATTCCCTGGAATGTGGAGGTACGAAGATATGAAATCTAGAGCTAAAGGAGCAGGAAGGATAGTACTGAATGGAAACTGAAGATAAAAGCAACAAGGGGAAGCAGAGCCAAGAAATGGTGCCTGGACACATTTGATCCCTGAATCAAAATATACCTGAATTTTTTTTCTAATTAAAAATGTTTGTTTGTTTGTTTGTTTGTTTGTTTATTTTGAGAGAGAAAGAGAGAGAGGAGAGATAATGGGGTAACAGGCAGAGAGAGAGGGAGAAAAAGAATCGCTAACAGGCTCCACACTGTCAACACAGAGATCTAAGTGGGGCTCAATCTCACCAACCATGAGATCATAACCTGGGCCAAAACCAAGAGATGGACGTTTAATGGACTGAGCCACCCGGGCGCTCCTAAATATACCTAAATTTTTTAGTCACTTGTGCCTGTTTTAGGTTACTTTTCTGTCACTTGCAACATAAGGAACCCTAACCCTGCTGGCTAAAACCTTATACTGGGGTCTAGTCTTTAAGACTTTAAGCACCGTTTTTATTGAGTAAGTTCTACCAAAACTATTTGTCAAGGTGTAGTCTCACAACAATTTTCCACCTGAACAAAACCTTAAGATAAATTCCATCTGTTTTATGGCTAAAGCTTTCCCTTTAAAACTATTATCTTCTAACACATACTCCAACATTACTTTCATCAGAAATATATTATCTGATTTTTGACAGAAATTCAGCTCCGCACACTCAATTTCCAAGTTCTAGAAACTCTGAAGAACTGAGAAACTGAAGAAATCTTCAATGCTTTTGAAAGATTACTACAGCAAAAATTACAGGGGGAAAGCATATTACTCAGGAATTTCTTTTTCCTGGCATTTTGCTTCCTGATTTTAGCATTTTACATATGTTTCTGGAATATCTACGGCATGATCTAGCTAGCCAATATTCCTAAATAATTCCAATTATTTAATTAAATTGATTAAAACAAATTGGTTATGGGGCACCTGGGTGGCTCAGTTGGTCAAGCGTCCAACCTCAGCTCAGGTCATGATCTTGCGGCTAGTGGGTTTGAGCCCCGCACTGCCGTCTCAGAGCCTGGAGCCTGCTTGATTCTGTATCTCCCTCTCTCCCTGCCCCTCACCAGCTTGCGCTCTCTTTCTCTCAAAAAAAAATAAATGTTAAAAAAAATTTTTTTTTTAAAAATCGGTTACCTAATTCAATCTAATTATGACCCAAAAAATCCACAGAATTTACACTGATCTATCCGTTTAAAGATATAACTTCATTTCTGAGAACTGAAAAAAAATTATAACTTACCTCAATTGTTTCGCATAGTTCTGTTCAATTTCTATCCTCTCTTTAACAAATTTGGCATATCTTTCCAAGAAGTCAATTCCCCATTGTGTATGCTTGTCTAAGCTGTCGAACTGATCCTAGAAAGGGAAGGTAAAAACACATTGAAAAGTCTAAAATTTTATCCGCAAATATTTCAACCAGCTTCTGATATTTATTCAGAGAGGCTTCTCTGTTGGTCTCCACTCACCTCATCCTTTAAGATCTACATAGAAATAGGTTACAAATGCTAAATTTCTTAGAATGCTAAATTTCTTAGCATAAATCACAGAGCTTTATGTCTGAATGCCTTTACACATGTGGTTTCCTCTGGATGCAACACTCTCCCCTGGTCACCTTTTTTACAATTTACTCTTATTCCTCCTCTGAGATTTAGTTCAGGCACTGTGGCTTCCAGAAAATGGCCCTAAACTCTCAGACTGGGGTATATTGATCTAGGGGTCCCCAAGTCTCCCCTAAAAATTACTCTCTTTTAAAAGTTATTTAAATTCCAGCTAGTTAACACACAATGTAATTATTAGTTTCAGGTAGACAATAGTCATTTAACTCTTCCATGCATCACGTGGTTCTCTTCACAAGTTCATTCCTTAGTCATCTATTTCACCCATTCTCCCCGCCCCCCCCACTTCCCTTCTGATAACTAACAGTTTGTTCTCTATAGTTAAAAATCTGGGTTTGCCTCTCTTCTTTCCCCATTGCTTGTTTGTTTTGCTTCTTAAATTCCACATGAGTGAAATTATATGGTATTTTTCTCTGACTTACTTCACTTAGAATAATACTCTATAGCTCCATTCATGTCATTGCAAATGGCAAGATTTCATTCTTCTTTATGGCTTCTTTATATAGATGTATATATGTATTCTTTATATATATGTATATATACATATATACATACACACACACACACACACACACACACACACACACCTTCTTTATCCATTTATCAATCAGTGGACAGGGGCTGTTTCCATAATTTGGCTATTGTAGATAATGCTGCTATAAACTTTGGGATGCATGTATCCCTTTGAATTAGTACTTTTGTATTCTTTGGGTAAATACCAATAGTGTGATTGCTGCATCAGAGGGCAGTTCTATTTTTAGCTTTTTGAAGAACCTCCATACTGTTTTCCAGAGGGGCTGCACCAGTTTGCATTCCCACCAACGGTGCAAGAGGGTTCCAGGTTCCCTTTTCTCCATATCCTCGACAACACCTGCTTCCTGTGTTGTTTTTAACCGTTCTGACAGGCTGGAGGTGACTACAGCTCTGATTTGCATTCCCTGATGATCAGGGAGGTTGAGCATCTTTTCATGTCTGCTGGCCATCTGTTATGTCTTCTTTGGAAAATGTCTATTCAGTCCTCTGCCCATTTTTAATCTGATTATTTGGTTTTTTTGGTTTTGTATTGTGTAAGTTCTTTTTAATATATTTTGGACATTAACCCTTTATCAGATATATCATTTGCAAATATCTTCTCCTATTCCATAGGTTGCCTTTTAGTTTTGTTTATTATTTCCTTTGTTGTGCAGAAGCTTAAAAATTACTATCTTATTCACTTGCCATACTCTGGAGGTCAAGAACCATGTATTATTCATCTCGAAACTCCCAAGGCATAATAAGCACCATGCCTGGCACCATAGCAAGCACTCAATGAAGCTAAACAAAATCAAATACACCTGGTAAATTCTGCATTTACCATATGTTTGACCTTGGGCAGTTACCAAGGCTCTCTGAACTTTTTCCATCTTAAAATGGGAATCCCATCACACACCTCAATAGGGTTATGATGATGTCATTAAGTATTCTACAATGCAGTAAACATGATACCAACACATCACAAAGTTATGTTATCCTGCAGAGCTCTTTCAATCCTCAAATATTCCTTTCTACCTCTTGTCTAAGAAATCATCATTTCCTATCCTTCAAATTGACTCCAATCTCCAAATTGACTAAAAACTTGGTGCTTTCTCCCTCTCCCATATCAAAAACCTATGTTGATAAAATAGTCAAAAATCATCCCTTTTTGTATCTCTAATAGTTCTTCTTTTTCTAAATCACCCATTGTTTAATCAGATTCGTTATTTACAAATGAATCATCTCCAAGTCTTCGCCCTTTATCCCTTTCCCTACCTTAAATCATTTTAAATTCTACTTGTAAAGGTAAATTCTATCTAAACAGCAGAGGCAGAATTCATCTGGCTATCACAGTTTGCTATTACTACTCTATTTCTATTCTTTCATACAACTCTTACACTATCATGTGGCTTCCAAAGTAGACTTGGAAACAGCAAAACAATGCACTGCCTAGTGAACTTAATTGGAATATTAGTAGTATTTCCTATTATAAATTTAATTCTCTTTCAAACTGAGTAACTCTCAACAAAAACATTCCCCCCTAAAGGAACAGTCTGAAGCTAAAACAATCACCCTTCATTTTTCCAAAATGCTTCAAAGGCTTCTTCCCACCATCATCTTCATCAAATTTTACATTACACTTATTTTTCTTCTAGATAAAATCTTTAATTTTTTAAAATTACAAACCCCTATTAGTAAAAAATTTGAATACCTGTATCATATGTAAGTTTGTAAATTATATACACTATACTATTAAATTACATAATTGTGAAATGCACAAAAATAGAAATTTTAAAAAGAAGTTTAAATGAAATAAATGTTAGTTTTAAGTCATTTTTTAACTTATTTAACAAAAGCCTTTGGGCCATTACTTTTTAAAAATATGAACAATTTTAGTGAGAGCAATGAATTAAATATGCTTCATTATTTCTAAAATCTTGGTATAATACTTAATAGCAAATAAATCAAAAAGTCTTGGTTCCAAACTGTGAACACTTAATGTTTAGTGATTGTCAGAGCTGGGGAAACAAAAAACATCCCACAAAGATATAAAGTTCTAAATGGAAAAAATTCATTATTGACTATACTTCCCAATTCCTTCTTAAACCTCATTTACCTATAGGCAAAGGCTTGTGTTAAAATCTGGCTAATAAAGGTCCTTGATGTTAGTCTGTTATTTTTACAAACTAATCAGGAAACACTGCATGTTTATATTTTTAACAAATAGGTTCAAACTCCACTGAAACTGTGATATGATTTTGTGTGTCAATTTGACTAGGCCACATTGCCCATATATGTGATCAAATATTATCCTGGGTGTTTCTGTGAAGGCATTTTTAGATGAGATAAATATTAAATTGGTAAATTTAGAATAAAACAGATTACCCTCCATAATGTGGGTGGGCCCTATCCAATCAGTTGAAAGCCTTAACAGAACAAAGACTGACCTTGCAAGATGGGATGCTGCCAGCTGACTGCCTTTGGGCTAGAACTGCAACAAGAACTCTTCCCTGGGCCTACCTTGTGCAGAATTTGGAGTTGCCAAGCCTGTAAAATCGTTGTCACAGAATTCCTTATAAACCAATCAATCTCTCTCATTTTCTCTACACACACTCTCTCCCCCCCCCCCCCCCCCCCCCCCCCCTGGCTTGGTACTGTTTCTCTGGAGAACCCAGATTAATACCCTGACTTTAAAACAAGAAATTTCTGTTTCCAACTGTTTTAAGGTGCAGATATAGTATTTGCAGACACACAAAATTATACAATGATGGAAGCATTTCCAAACATTCAGCATCAAAATGCTTTCTCCACAGCTCACATTTCTTTGGAAAAGTAGTCATTTACTATTAAAATTTTCCTTTTATCTTGAAGGAACAGATTAAATTTTCTCAAAAATACGTGCTAACAAAGCATACTACTAATGGTCACTTATTAAAGAAATGGTCAACAAATTTGAAACAGCCAGGAGATGAGGAACAAACCTGCATGAAACAACAACCTTCAATGGTCCCTTCCATTTCATTTGGAAATACTGTAAAAATTCTGTATCTATTGTATTATAAGGGCATTATTTTCATAAAATTGACAAAAATCTGCTATAATATTCTGTGGCGTTCTGGCTTCACTTTTTTTGCTTACCGATAAACGATGAAGTGAATAAATTGCAATCATATCCTAATTTCCTTTTTAAAATTCCATTCAATGCACTGCAGTATCACCGGTTATACAATTCCTTCATAAAACACTGTTCAAATAATTTACCATTGAGAATAAATCTTCAACATAGCTCTCCTTTAGTGGTTCACAAAAAAGTAGTTCTAAACACACTTAATTCCTGAAACAATCTTAAAACACTATGTCCTGAGATACCATAATCAAACTGCATAAGCATGCTTTCAGCATATAACTTTTCCTAAAATATTTCTAACAGTATGTTGAGACCATTAGTTTGTCACCATGTTATTTTACACATACTATATCACCGTTTTTACCACAAAAAGAAGAGCAGGTGTATTTCTAAAAGTATGCTTTCACTATTAAGTGTGAAATCTGAGAGGATTCCAGCACACTCATGTGCATAGTAGCATTATTCACAATAACCAAAAGATGACAACAACCCATGTGTCCATCAACAGATGAATGAATACACACTATGGTATATACATACAATATTATTCAGCCTTTAAAAGGATATTTTGATACATACTACAATCTGGATGAACCTTGAAGACATTATTCTAAGTGAAATAATCCAGTCAGAACAAATACTGTGATTCCATTTGTATTAAGTCCCTAGAGTAGTCAAACACATAGACACAGGAAGTAGAAATGTGGTTCCTAGGGGCTGAGGGGAGAATGGGGAATTACTGTTTAATAGGTAGAGTTTCTTTGGAAAGATAAAAAAGTTCTAAAGATGTGGGAATGCAAGCTGGTGCAGCCACTCTAGAAAAGAGTATGGAGGTTTCTCAAAAAACTAAAAATAGAACTACCCTACGCCCCAGCAATTGCACTACTAGGCATTTATCCACAGGATACAGGTGTGATGTTTCGAAGGGACACATGCACCCCCATGTTTATAGCAGCACTATCAACAATAGCCAAAGTATGGAAAGAGCCCAAATGTCCATCGATGGATGAATGGATAAAAAAGATGTGGTATACACACACACACACACACACACACACACACACACACACACACACACATATACATAATGGAGTATCACTCAGCAATCAAAAAGAATGAAATCTTGCCATTTGCAACTATGTGGAGGGAACCTGGAGGGTATTATGCTAAGTGAAATTAGTCAAAGACAAAGACAAATATCATATGACTTCACTCATATGAGAACCTTAAGAGACAAAACATATGAACATAAGGGAAGGGAAGCAAAAATAACATAAAAACAGGGAGGGGGGCAAAACAGAAAAGACTCATAAATATGGAGAACAAACTGAGGGTTACAGGAGGGGTTGTGGGAGGGGGGATGGGCTAAATGGGTAAGGGGCACAGAATCTACTCCTGAAATCATTGTTGCACTATACGCTAACTAATTTGGATGTAAATTAAAAAAAATAAAAAATAAAATAAAATAAAAAGATTCAGGGAGCACTATTTTCAGAATGGGTAATTAAGAAAAAAAAAAGTTCTAGAGATAGATGGTGGTGATGACTGCACAACACCATGAATGTACTTAATTTCAATAAATTGTACACTTAAATGGTAAATGTACTTATACCACAATAAAAGGAAGGAGCTTCCCAACACTTATCAGTAAATTCAGTGAAATTTAGTATATTCTTCATCGTGTGACTTTAAATAGCACTAAAAAACTGCACAGGTCACCATCTGGATTCTTATTTTTCAAACTCTTGCTTATTCTGATGGTTTCATATTATTATCTGATTATTCTAAAACTCAAATACATTCAGGGCAAGCTCATTACTAACAGTAACAGATCTGTGGCCAGATTTCAAATAATTTTCTCATGGAAAACCATTCTAGTCGATCATGATAATGGCCATTGTATCTTTTTTCTTTCTTTTCTTTTTTTTTCTTTTTTAACATTTATTTATTTTTGAGACCCATAGAGACAACACGAGCAGGGGAGGGGCAGAAGAGAGAAGGAGATACAGAATCCGAAGCAGGCTCCAGGCTCTGAGCTGTCAGCACACAACCCGATGCGGGGCTCGAACCCATGGACCATGAGAAGTCAGACCCTTAACCGACTGAGCCATGCAGGTGTCCAGATTATTTAAATATTCAAAAATATCACAGGACAACTGTACAAGCAGAAAACATCAGAGAAGCCAAATAATTGAGTTAGTTATATTTTAACTAAGATTTTCATATACCTATTAAGCAAAGAGATCCCAAATAAAGGCCAACTAGGAAATATACCAATCAGCATTCAAAAGCAGGCTAAAGGCAAGATACACGTTTGACTAAAATTGAAACAAAGTTCTCTGTTTTTTAACCACTTTGGAGGAAAAAATACGAATTGAAAAAAAAGTACCTCTGAAAGACAAAAGTCTTAACATAGAAAATTTTAAATCCTATTACATTATATACCCATATTGTACATGATTTGTTGCCTCAGTCAACCCACGAGTTAAAAATAAGAATTTATGGGGCGCCTGGGTGGCTCAGTCGGTTAAGCGGCCGACTTCGGCTCAGGTCATGATCTCGTGCTCCGTGAGTTCAAGCCCCGCGTCGGGCTCTGTGCTGACAGCTCAGAGCCTGGAGCCTGTTCCGGATTCTGTGTCTCCCTCTCTCTGACCCTCCCCCGTTCATGCTCTGTCTCTGTCTCAAAAATAAATAAACGTTAAAAAAAACATTTTTTTTAAAATAAGAATTTATGTCAAATACAGATTTAATATTATGACCTTTAAAATGCAGACAAAACAGTTTTTTATTTTTAAGATAAAATTTATTAAATCCATTGAATAACATTATCTTGGTTTTCAACTAGACATGTTAATTACAATACATTAACAATCAGTATGATAAACTCCAAACATTTAAAAATGAGTGATTTAAATTTTGAAAGGAAGTGAGCAGAGAAACTAATTTAGCAATATTCACATAAAGAATAAAAAGGCAAAGTAAATAGCAAGAGATCCAAACAAGATTCATGGCTGAAATGTTAATATATTCAGTGAACAAATGTTCATTTTAAATTCTTGTGATTTTACCAGACATTTTACTTTTTCTCTAAGCAGAACTCAACAAAAACATCAATTCCAAACTGCAAAATAACTTCACCATAAAGTTGTCTTATTACTCTGAATCCAAGAGACATGAGAAAAAAGTACAAGTTCATTTATCATTTTTATATGACGGTTTCCAATCATTTGAATCACTTCATTTGTTAACAATGATTTGAGTATTTTTATGGGATTCAATGACTTAAATGTTAAAAACCAGGTGCTGATAACAAAATTAACCTCATCACACAGCCTAGCACATACAAGGCACTTACTTGCTGATTGAATAACCATTCTATTTGCATAGCACTTTTTTTTTTTTAATTTACATCCAAATTAGTTAGCGTATAGTGCAACAATGATTTCAGGAGTAGATTCCTTAGTGCCTCTTACCCATTTAGCCCATCCCCCCCTCCCACACCCCCTCCAGTAACCCTCTGTTTTCCATATTTATGAGTCTCTTCTGTTTTGTCCCCCTCCCTGTTTTTATATTATTTTTGCTTTCCTTCCCTTATGTTCATATGTTTTGCCTCTTAAAGTCCTCATATGAGTGAAGTCATATGATATTTGTCTTTGACTTATTTCATTTAGCATAATACCCTCCAGGTTCCATCCACGTAGTTGCAAATGGCAAGATTTCATTCTTTCGGATTGCTGAGTAATAATCCATTGTGTGTGTGTGTATGTATGTGTGTATATACATATATATATATATGTATATACACACATACATACACACAACGTCTTCTTCATCCATTCATCCATCGATGGACATTTGGGCTCTTTCCATACTTTGGCTACTGTTGATAGTGCTGCTATAAACATGGGGGTGCATGTGTCCCTTCAAAACAGCACACCTGTATCCCTTGGATAAATGCCTAGTAGTGCAATTGCTGGGGCGTAGGGTAGTTCTATTTTTAGTTTTTTGAGGAACCTCCATACTGTTTTCCAGAGTGGCTGCACCAGCTTGCATTCCCACCAACAATGCAAAGGAGATCCTCTTAGTATCCTCGCCAACATCTGTTGTTGCCTGAGCTGTTCATGTTAGCCATTCTGACAGGTGTAAGGTGGTATCTCATTGTGGTTTTGATTTGTATTTCCCTGATGATGAGTGAAGTTGAGCATTTTTTCATGTGTCGGTTGGCCATCTGGTGCATAGCACTTTTGAATTTACAAAGTGTTTTCACATGTATTACCCAATATCACCTTCAAAACCCTCTTGGACAAGACATTTTATAAACGAGGAAACCAAGTTTCTGACTCCAGACCTCATTTTCTTTCTACTACAACACACCATTGTTTGGTAAGTTTAGTAATTAATGTTCATTAGTAAATAATGGTCCCAGACCCTTGGTTTTACAAGTATTGGAAGCTGATGCCCAGAACTGCTTAAGTAATGTGCCTCATAGCTGGCTAGCAACAAAAATGGGATGGGACTAAAAAGATTATCTTCTAAAATCTTTGCCAGTTTTATATTCTTAAAAGCCAAATGAGTAACTATTGTGAATACTGTTACTAAAAATGATGCATTTCTTTCATTAGGAAAGAAATAGATGGTTTGAAAAAAATTCTAGGTCACTGGGAAGCTTTGACGAAAGGAACAAATGAAAAAACCTCAAAGTTAGAAACTGCCTAACACAAACACACATGAATGCTTAAACTCTCTTTACAAGATTCCTGGTAAGTTGTTCAGTGTTTCTGAGCAGCATACCCATTAGTGATCAGAACAACTCCAGAAGCATGAGAGAAGACAGACATTAAGAATTCTTTTCACTAACACAAAATGAAGTACAAAACTTTTAAATCAAATATAAGAATCAATCATAAAGCCTTATGTGTTCACAGCTAACACCCTCTAATCACTTTAGTTTCAAAGCCTGAGATCACATTTCTCCCTAGTCCATGCCAGCAGATACCTCAGGACTATATAGTGGAACATGTCAGGATATGCTCAAGTCAAACTAAAGAAGTAGAATCAAGCAGTATTTTGAAACAACCCATGGATTACAAATAAATAGTAAGTTATCAAAACAGGCAACTTACCCTCACTCCCCCATTCTCTCTACCTTTAGCATTGCTCTTATTTCTATGGATTTACTCTACATTATTAGCAGAGTCTAACTCATTCCATTTCCTTGCCTCCATTAACCCCTTAATTCCTTTTCCAACATATTCATTCTTACCAAAGCTTCTGTGAAATGTTCTCTCTCCCATCAGTGGTATGCCCTAATTAAATGTTATCTCATATTTAAATTCAAGAAAGCTATTATTTTCTGTTTTCTTAGGTACTGTTTTTTAATTCTGTAAAATGTTTAAAGTTATTTCACCTTATTCATTTGGGAACACACACACACACACACACACAAACACACACACAAACATTCTAAATTAAAGCTGGCACCAAAGCCAACTAAATGCCCACACTATTCAGCATAAATCAAATGAATTATATGTTGCTCCAAGGTTCTACTGCATACTGGTAAGTGTGGTGATAAATAATAAATTTACTCAGTTATCTTACTTTTATCTTTAATGTAATTTAATTAAAAATAAGTATTTTATGTATAACAAAATGTTATAATTATTTTAGAAGTCACCATTTTATATTCAATCCTTGTTTTTCTAATTACTTTGACATAGCCTTGCATCCAAATGAAGTCCCAATAAAGTACTTTTGGTAAAGCACCAAGGGTCACAACTATTTAAAAAAAGACTTTCTTTACTAAAAAGCAGAATAATGACTCTGTTGTCCTAGTTTGGGCTTAGTCTATGGCTCTGATTCTCTGCCAAAGTTTCTCCAGCACTTATGAATACCAAAGTACTAGCAGAAACATTTTTAAGATCTAACACAACTGACTTTTCTCATTCTTGGATTCATATGGAACTGGAAATGTTTTTTAAGTCTCATGGAGCTAAAAAGAAAAAAAAAAGCAATTCATAATTTAGAGTCAACAACGTCTACCCCCAAAGCAAACTGAGGAATATTTTAAGTTTAAAATAAACAACTTAATTATTTGGATTTGTTTCCTTGTAGTTTTATCTGTTCTTTAAAAAACAGATGCAAACTTGTGTATTTGGAAAACTTACCTGTTATCTTTTCATTTTTAATTAAAAAACTTAATTTTAAATTAAGCTTTTAGTGACTTCAAAATCTATCCAGTTAATTCTTCTAATACCCTACTGCTTATTTTCTTACTTCTCTTCCCATGACTTTCTCTTCTACTCTATCTCAGCAACTCATTCCAATGATCATTTCCATTATCATTAGCAGCAAGTACAGTATCTCCTACTCCCAATAAATTGGGAGTCTCTCATTCTCAGATGGCTAACCCTATCTGCCAAACTCACAAACTCCAGTATCCCAAGACCAGTAGCTTTTTTTTTTTAATGTTTGTTTATTTTTAAGAGAGACAGAGAGAGGAGGAGCAGAGAGAGAGGGAGACAGACAATCCTAAACAGGCTCCACACTGTCAGTTCAGAATCAGACACAGGGTTCGATCTCACAAATTATGGGATCGTGATCTGAGATGAAATCAAGAGTTGGACACTTAACTAACTAAGCAGCCACCAGGAGCCCAACCTTTTTTTTTTTTTTTTTTTTTTTTTAAAGTAAGCTCTATGCCCAACGCGAGGCTTGAACTCATGACCCAAAGATCAAGACTTGCATGCTCTACCAATTGAGCCACCCAGGCCCTCCAAGGCCACTAATGTTTTGTCCCCATAGATAGAACTTTAATCCATTGATCCTGATGCATTACTTCTATCACTCATGCCCCTCCTTTTTCGACACAGCTTGGATTCCATAAGCCATCACTGTATTCACTCCATACCAACAGCTTCAACTGTCTTTGCCCTCTCTTGCTTTGTTCAACTTCAACCCTAGTTTCATATTTAACTCTTCACCAATCCTTATGCTGGTGAAAAAAGGTGGGGTGGGTAGGAAGGATGGACAGATGAACCACCAAACCAACTACACTGACTGGTCATACTTTGAAATTTGTGCTTATTAACCCAAAAGGCTTTAAACTACTTAGCCCAAACCCATTCACCACCCCATTATCCTAGCCAACTAACTTATACCTTCTTACAGTTTAAATTTACACCATCTCCTATCCATCTCACTCTCAGCCAATACCTTGCTTCCTACCTCACCAAAAGAGACACAATCAGAAGATAATTCCTCATTCTCCAACTCTATTTTTACCACAAACACCTATGTGCTTTTATTCTGCCTTCCTGCTTATTACTTTGGATACACCATTCACACCATTAGTGCTTCTGCCTACCCCAAGAACTAGTACAATTACAGGTTTAGTTGTTAAAATGTTTAAGATTCTGAGCCTGCATATGCTTGATGCATTCCATAAAAAGCAAGAAGCTGAATAAGCAAGCTACAGCTGAATGAGCAGAGGGAAGAACTGAAGTTAGAATGGAAAGCATACGAGGGTCAGAATGCAGATTATCTTCCATCATAAGGGCCTTGGCTTTAACACTGATTGAGATGAAAACACACTGGAAGGTCTTGAGCATTAGCCTGACATGACCTGACTCAGGTTATTAAAGAGATCACTCTTCTATATTGATTTAAAAAAAAAAAAAAAAAAGATTCATGGGGTACCTGGTGGCTCAGTCAGTTAAGCATCTGACTCCTGATTTTGGCTCAGGTCATGATCCCAGGGTCAGGGGATCAAGCCCCATGTTGGGCTCCATGCTGAGCGTGGAGCCTGCCTGAGATTCTCTCTCTTTTTCCATCTGCCTCTCTCCTGAACTCACACTCTAAAAAATAATTTTTTTAACTTTTAATAATAATAAAAACATGACTGGACAAGGGAGACTTTTGGGGAAGGCTGCTGCAATAATCCAGATCATAGCTCAGGTTAGCTTGGCACAAGGTAGAAGGAGGAGAGTAATGAAAAGTGGTAAGATTTTGGATATATTCTGAAGGTGGTGCCAACAAAATTTTCTGATGTTTTCAGTGTGGATTATGAAAGAAGGAGAGACATCAATTTTGAGCACCGTGAACTAGAAGGATAAATCTGCTTTGAACTAAACTGGGGTAATTAAGTGAACAAGTCTGGTCAAGGAGAAAAGACAAAAGTTTTGGTTTTAGATAGTAAAGTTTGTGATATCCTTAGATATCCAAGATATGCTGAATAGGCAGTTAAATACATATGTTTGGAATTAAACAGAAGTGGTCTCCATGAAAATGTATGTTAAGACATGATCCTGAATGCAATTTCAATTCAACTGTACTGCACACCAACGCTTAGAAGTTAGGGAATTGAGAAGGAACCAGCAAAGGACATTGAGGAGGGACCAGTGAGGTACAAATAAAACCAGAAAGTGTGGCATCTTGAAAGCCAAATGAATAATGTATTATTTAAAGGAGGAGGAAGTGATCCACTTGTCAAATGCTACTAAAAGTAAGAAGACTAAATAAAAACGGACCACTGAATGGAGCATTATGAAAATCACTGACAACCTTAACAAGAACAGTTTTGTTACAGTAGTGAAGGCAAAACCCTGACTAAAGTGAGTTCAGTGAGGATGAGGAAGAAAGAAATTAGAGGCAATGAATAAAGACACCACTTTCAAGGAATTCTGGTTTTTTTTTTAATTTTTTTTTTTTACATTTATTTATTTTTTAGAGACAGAGAGAGACAGAGCACAAGTGGGCAGAGAAGAGAATGAGACACAGAATCTGAAGCAGGTAGGGTACAGGGAGAGAACAAGACACAGAATCCAAAGGAGGTTTCAGGCTCCGAGCTGTCAACACAGAGCCGGATGCAGGGCTAGAGCTCACAAGCTGTGAGATCATGACCTGAGATGACTTTGGATGCCTAACCAACTGAGCCATCCAGGCACTCCAAGGAATTCTGCTTTAAAGAGAAGAGATATGGGATGATAACTAAAAAGAGAAGTAGGATCAAGTGTGGGTGGTTTTTAGGTGGAAGAAACAGTATGATTATATGCTAATGGAAATGATACAAAAGGAAAACACTAATAAGGTAGATGAAAGGGAAGAACTGGACCAGTGAGCACTAAGCAGGTAAGAGGAGAGGTGTACATAATTGGTGGGGCTGACCTTTGCCTAAGACAATGAACAGTTCAAGTTATAACAAGAGAGAAGGCGAGTAAATTGGCACAGTAGAAAGTTTGGCAGACGTGGTGGTAATAGCTTCTGAAGAATTCTATGGTGATTACTTCTATTCTTTTCACTAAAACTGAAGCAAGGTCATTAGTTGAGAATACAGATATAGGAGGTATTAGAGATCTGAGGGGGAAGAAGAGTCCCTCTCCCATTTTTGCATTCATAATTTACATCAATAGGCATCACATATATGATAAGACAAAAAAATAATTCTTCAAATTCTCCAAATTATGGTTTATAAATGAATACACAAGAGTACCTAATTAATAGAGCCATGTCTTTTAAAGGCAATGATTTACCAGGCCATAAAACATTCCACACAAAAAAATAATTTATAAGATGGTAATGAGACCATGAGAATGTGCCTCTCAGATTACTAACCACAGGTAACAGAGCTGATCAGGGCCCCAACCACAGGGTTTCCCACTGGCTGCTCCCACACAAAGACTACAGAAGGCAAAGATATACAGACATCTGGTTCAGGGAGACCAAGGGTTCTTCTGATGGGTGAATCTGGCTCAAGGACTACCAGACAACCTTGCCAAACTCTCCTTAGAACTTCACTCTAGCCTAAGATGCTTCTACTCAATATTCCTTCCTCCTTTACCTCCTCCATTTAGGTCATACTTGCATGGTGGTCTTAGGGCTTTTTCAGCCTTCTCTTGCTTCCCCTCCATTTCCCCTAATAGGTATCACCCCTAATGCATTCCCATATGGGTGGCTGCTTCTCAGAGAACACAAATTAATACAGCTGAAATGTCTTCAAAGGTAACATACTTAACTTTAATCTTTGGGAACAAAATTCTTGTCCCTAAAACTCAAAAGTGTACTTTTAAATCTTGTTTCTAATGAGGCTAACAAATGCAAATTCACTGAATAAAGCAAAGCCCAAGAGGTTACACAAATTTGAATATAATGTTACTGTTTCCGGTCTTCTGCCCTGCTCTTGTTCTCAAAAAGCAGCAAACTAAAGTCCTTAAGAGAGTTAAGATTAAAAAAAAAAAACGAGCACAAGTTCATTTAGGACCTTTCTCACTTAAGTGAAATGACAATTCCATACAATTTTTCACCATCTCTACTTTTGCACTTTTGGTGATAGTACAAACTAAATAACATTTTCAAGAACTTTGTATTTTATGCAATTAAAATTTTGGGGTCTCACTTATATTATGACAGGGTTTTACTTAATCTGCTAAAAAAGAATTTGAAGGGGCAGCCGGGTGGCTCAGTCGGTTAAGCATCCAACTCCTGATTTTGGCTCAGGTCCTGATCTCATGGTTTGTGAGTTCCAGCCCCATGTTGGGCTCCGCACTCATAGCACAGAGCCTGCTTGGGATTCTCCCTCTCCCTCTCTCTGCCCCTCCTCTGCTCTCTCTCTCAAGCATGCAAACTCTCCTCCCACCAAAATAAATACTTTTAAAAAATGAAAATAAAGTTAGTTTTGTTTGTATGTGTATAAAGTTATCTTTCAATTTATTAAAAATAAGCTAAAACTCGGGGCGCCTGGGTAGCTCAATCAGCTAAGCATCCGACTTCGAATCAGGTCATGATTTTGCAGTTCATAGGTTCAAGCCCTGCATCAGGCTGTCTGCTGTCAGCACAGAGCCCGCTTCGGATCCTCTGTCTCCCTCACTCTCTGCCCCTCCCCAACTCGTACTCTTTCTCTCAAAAAAAAAAAAAAATTTTTTTTTAATAATAATAAAATAAGCTAAAACTCTGAAATCAAAAAATAGACTTGGTATTCAAACTTATCTGCTCTTTTTATAGAGTAGAAATAGCTACAGTGGACATACAATTCTAAATATGAAGATACAAAGAAACAAAGATATTTCTAAACACAGTACAGTAAAACCTTGATTTGTGAGCGTAATTTGTTCTGGAAACAGGTTTATAATCCAAAGCATATGTATATCAAAGTGAATTTCCCCATAAGAAATAATGGAAACCCAGATGATTTGTTCCACAGCCCCAAAATAGTCATATAAAAATGATTACAATATGTAATATAATACAGAAAATAATAAAGAAAATACAAAACATAAAGAAAAATAAACAAATTAACCTGCACTTAACTTTGAAAACCTTCGTGGCTGGTGTGAGAAGACAAGAGAGAGGAGGGTTATTATATAGGACAACCTTCACTATCACTAACAGATGCTGACTACAGTACAGTACTAATGAACTCTTGTCATATACTGTATTTAATATAACTGGCAATAAGGTAACAGAGGAAAGGGTCTATATATGCAGGCAGCATGACCTAGAAAGAAGCAAAGCATTCTTAACCTTATATGGAAAAGCAAAGGACTATCCATAGGTGCTGTGAAGTGACAAAAAATACACAAGTGCCAGTTGTGGGCACCTTCCAATGTTCTAAAAAAAAAAAAAAACACTGATTCCTGCCAAACACCACAGCCTGAGACTAAGCATCTGATCATGGGAGATGATTATCCACAAAGCCATAGTGAGAGAAACCACTGGCTCAGCTGTGATCATGTAATATTCGGCATCACATGCTACTCATACTGCAAGACATCGTTCATTTATCAAGTTAAAACTTATTAGAAATGTTTGCTCACCTTGCGGAACACTTGCAGAACAAGTTACCCACAATCCAAGGTTTTACTGTATTATATTGTCACTGAAGGTGATTAGTTAAGTCAGCAGATATTTTAAGACATTTTTACTTCTTAAAAAATTATTATTTTACTGATTGCTTATAATGTCATTTTTAAATTAAAATATACATAAAATTTACTTAATCATTTTCAAGTGTACAGTGGCATTAAGTACATTAATATTGCTGTGCAAACATCACCACTATCTATCTCCAGAGCTCTCTTCATCTTGCAAAACTGAAACTCTGTACCCATTAAACAATAACTCCCCATTCTCCCCTCCCCTCAGCCCCTGGCAACCATCATTCAACTTTCTTGTCTCTATGATTCTACTACACTGGGTACTTCAAATAAATGGAATCATACACTATTTTGTGATTTTTGTGACTGGGTTATTTCACTTAGCATAATGTCCTCAAGCTTCTTCTATATTTTAGCATTTATCAGTATTTCATTTTTAAGCCTGAATAATATTCCATTATACAAAGTATGTATGTATCATTTTGTCTCTTCCATTCATCTGTGAATAGCCACTTGTTTTGTTTCTACCTTCTGGCTATTATGAATAATGCTGCTATAAACGAAGATGTACAAATCTCTCTTCAAAACCCTGCTTTCAATTCTTTGGGGTATATACCCAAAGATGGAAACACTGGATCATAATGGTAATTCATGCTATGGTTAATTTTTGAAGAACCACCATAATGTTTTTCACAGCAGCTGTACCATTTTACATTCCCAACAGTTACAAGGGTTCTAATTTCTTCACATCCTGACAACACTTGTTATTTTCTTTTTTAAAATACAGCCATACTATTAGGTATGAAGTGGTGTCTCATACTTTTAATTTGCATTTTCTTAATGACAGTGCTCTTGAACATCTTTTCATGTGGTTATTGGCCATTTGTATACCTCCTGTGAAGAAATGTCTATACAAGTCCTTTGCTTGTTTCTGACAAGATTATTTGTTGTTGGGTAGTGGGAGTTACTTACGTATTCTGTGTATTAATCCCTAATAGATACATGAATTGCAAATGTTTTCTCTCATTCTCTAGGCTGCCTTTTCACTACATTAATAGTGTCACTGAATGCATAAAAGTTTTAAATTTCAATGAAGTCCAAAATTTACCTGTTCTCCCTTTTGTTGTCTGTGCTTTTGGCATCATACCCAAGAAGTCGCTGCTAAATCTAATGTCATGAAATTCTTCCCCTATGTTTTCTTCTAAGAGTTTTTATAATTTTAGCTTTTACATTTAGGTATTTTATTTATTGTTCATTTTGAGTTAATTTTCGTCCATGTTGTAAGGTAAAGGTTTATTTTCATTCTTTTGCATGTAGATATCCTATTTTCCAGCACAATTAGTTGAAAAGATCACAGTGAATAGCCCTGGCACCTTTCTTGAAAATCATTTGATCATATATATGAGGGTTTATTCTGGGCTTTCTATTCTATCCTATTGGTTTTTATTCCACTACCATACTGTAACTTTGTACTAAGTTTAGCATCAAGAAGAGGGAGCCCTCCGACCTTCCCCCCCCCCCCAAGATTATTTTGGCTATTCAAAGTCCCTTGAGACCAATATGAATTTTAGAACTGATTTTTCTGTTCTGCCAAAAAAAAAATTCACTGGGATTTTTGACAGAGATTGGATTTAATCTGTAGATCAATTTGGGTAGTATTGACATCTTTCCAATCCATATATATGGATGTCTTTTCATTTATTTATATTTTCTCTGATTTCTTTCAGCAGTGTTTTATAGTTCTCAGGGGACAAGTCTTTCACCCTCTTGGTTGTTTATTCACACGTATTTTATTCTTTTTGATGCCATTATAAATGTTTTCTTAATTTCCCTTCAAATTGTTCATTGTTAGTGAATAAAAACCCAACTGATTTTTGCCTGTTGACTTTGTACCCTGCCATTTTGCTGAATTTGTATTAGTTCTAAAAGTTTTTGTGGAATCTTTAGTGTTTCTTACCTTTAAGATCATGTCACCTGTGAACAGAGATAATTTTACTTCTTCCTTTCAGAGGTGGATGTCTTTTATTTGTTTTCTTGCAAAACTGCTGACTAGAACTCCCAATACTATGCTGAATAGATACAGGAAAAGCGGGCATCTTTGTGTTGTTCCTGATCTTAGAGGAAAAGCTTTCAATCTCTCACCACTAAGTATGAGGTTAGTTATGTGTAAGCAGATAAATTTTAAATTGGGTTCTGAAAGATATGGACACCTAGAAGCAATAAAGGAATGCATTCCAAGAGGACTACATAATCAAAATCAGGAAAAGAGAAAGTAATTTTTCAAAACTTTTGTTAAAATAAACCGAGATCACAAAGGAAAATAATACATAAGTGCACAATGTTCATTATCCAAGAAAGAGAAGTGGCTACCAAAAGTATGTTACTGTCCAAATTCTATCTTTGTCAACTAAATCAATCATATGATCCACAAGATACAGAAATCTTGTGTGTTGCCAATCTACAAATTCTATCAAACAAGATGGATTACTAATTGGTGATAAAACCTGTGGGGTGCAAAAGCATGAACTCTTATTATTAGTGAAAACCCTTCTAAGTTCACTATAGAGACTTTTTAAAAAGTGGCCAGATTTTAAACACAACGAACCCAATGGATGTAACAGATATAGTTAAAACATTCCATCCAAAAACAGAACATACATTCTTTTCAACTGCACATGAAACATTCTCCAAAAGAGATCATGTATTAGGTCAGAAAACAAGTATCAGCAAATTCAAAATGATCAAAGTCATACCATGCATCTTTTCTGAACTCAATCAACCATAAGAAAAAATCTGAAAAGAACACAAATACAGGGAGGTTGAATAACATGCTACTAAACAATTAATGGGTCAACCAAGTATCAAAGAAGAAATAAAAAAATACACAAACAAATGAAAATGAAAACACAATGCTACAAAAGTTTGGGGATGCATCACAAGCTTCTAAAAGGGAAGTTTACAGCAATACAGGCCTACCTCAAGAAGTGAGAAAAATCTCAAATAAATAACCTAAACTTCCACATAAAGGATTTAGACAAGAAGAACAAACAAAACCCAAAACCAGAAGGAAGGAAATAAAGATGAGACTAGAAATGATACAGAAACTATGGGGCGCCTGGGTGGCTCAGTCGGTTAAGTGTCCGACTTCGACTCAGGTCACAATTTTGTGGTCCGTGAGTTCGAGCCCCGCATCGGGCTCTGGGCTGATGGCTCAGAGCCTGGAGCCTGCTTCAGATTCTGTGTCTCCCTCTCTCTCTGCCCCTCCCCCGTTCATGTTCTGTCTCTGTCTCAAAAATAAACGTTAAAAAAAAAAAAAAAAAAAGAAATGATACAGAAACTAAAAAAACAAACAGACCAAAGGAGCTGGTTCTTTGAAAAGATCAACAAAATTGATAAACCTTTCAGGGGGAAAAAACAAACAAACAAACAAACAAACAAACAGAAAGGTCTCAAATACACAACATGAAATCAGAAATGAAACAGGAGAAATAACCAACAGAGAAATACAAAGGATTATATGAAAATACAATGAAAAATTATATGCCAACAAGTTGAACAAGCTAGAAAAACTGGATAAATTCGTAGCAACACATAACCTCCCAAAAACAAATAAGGAAGAAACAGAAAATTTGAACAGACCAATTACCAGCAATGAAATTATATTAGTACTCAAAAAACTCCCCACAAACAAAAGTCCAGGACCAGATGGCATCACGAATGAATTCTACCAAACACTTAAATAAGAGTTAATACCTGTTCTTCTCAAACTATTCCAAAAAATAGAAGGAAACCTTCCAAATTCATATCAGATAAAGGGTTAGTATCCAAAGTAAGTAAAGAGCTTACCGAACTCAACACCCGAAAAACAATCCAGTGAATAAACGGGCAGAATAGATGAATAGATATTTTTCCAAAGATATCCAAATGGCTAACAGGCACATGAAAAGATGCTCAACATCATTCATCATCAGGTAAATAGAAATCAAAACTACACTGAGCTACCACCTCACACCAGTCAGAGTGGCTAAAATTAACAAGTTAGAAAACAATAGGTGTTGGCAACATGTGGAGAAAGGGAAACTCTCTCGCATTGTTAGTGGGAATGCAAACTGGTGCAGCCACTCTGGAAAACAGTGTAGAGGTTCCTCAAAAAATTAAAGATAGAAATTAAGATACAACCTGGCAATAGCACTACTAGGAATTTTTCCAAAGGATACAGGAGTGCTGATTCATAGGGGCACATGTACCCCAATGTTTACAGCAGTGCTATCAATAGCCAAATTATGCGAAGAGTCCAAATGTCCATCAACTAATGAATGGATAAAGAAGATGTGGTATACATATACAATGGAATACTACTCAGCAATGAAAAAGAATGAAATCTTGCCATTTGCAGCAACATGGATGGAACTAGAGGGTATTATGCTAAGGGAAATAAGGCAGTCAGAGAAAGACAGATATCGTGTTTTCATTCATACATGCAAGTTGAGAAACTTAACAGAAGACCATGGGGGAAGGGAAAGAAAAAAAAAGTTACAGAGAGGGAGGCAAACCATAAGAGACTTTTAAATACAGAGAACAAACTGAGGGTGGAAGGGAGTGGAGGGGACAAGGGGGCAGGGAAAATGGGCAATGGGCATTGAGGTAGGCACTTGTTGGAATGAGCACCAGGTGTTTTATGTAAGTGATGAATCACGGGTATCTACTCCCAAAGCCAAGAGCACACTGTATATACATCGCATGTTAGATAACTTGACCATAAATTATATTAAAAAAAAAAAAAAAAAAAAGAGGGGGAGGTAACATTCTGAAAATAGGAATAAAGTGGGAATCTGGGGAAAACAAACAAAACAAACCCAAATTCATTCTATAAGGACAGCATTACCCTGATATCAAAACCAGATAAAGAAACTACAAAAAAAGAAAACTACAGGCCAGTATCTCTGATGAACATAGATGCAAAACTCCTCAACAAAATACTAGCAAACCAAATCCACCAAATATATTAAAAAATCATTCACCACAATCAAGTACAATCTATTCCTGAGATGTAAGCGTGGTTCAATTATTTGCAAATCAATCAACATGACACATCACATCAAGATAATGGATAAAAATGATAGGATCATCTCAACAGATGCAGAAAAAACATATGACAAAGTACAACATCCATTGATGATAAAAACCGTCAACAAAGTAGGTGTAGAGGAAACATACCTCGGGGCGCCTGGGTGGCTCAGTCGGTTAAGCATCCGACTTCGGCTCAGGTCATGATCTCGCGGTCCCGTGAGTTCGAGCTCCGCATCAGGCTCTGTGCTCACAGCTCAGAGCTTGGAGGCTGTTTCAGATTCTGTGACTCCCTCTCTCTCTGACCCTCCCCCGTTCATGCTGTCTCTCCCTGTCTCAATAATTTTTTTTTTATTAAAAAAAAAAAAAAAAAGGAAACAAACCTCAACATAATAAAGGCCATGTATGAGAGCGCCTGGGTGGTTCATTCGGATAAGTGTCCAACTCTTGATTTTGACTCAGGTCATGATCTTGTGGTTGTGAGATCAAGCCCCATGTCAAGCTCCAAGATGAGTGTGGAGCCTGCTTAAGATACTCTCCCTCTGTTCCTCCTCCTCTTGCATGCACTCTCTCTCTCTCTCAATAAAAAAAAATAATAATAATTAAAAAAAAAAAGAAAAACCCACAGCTAACACCATATTCAATGGTGAAAGACTTTTCCCCTAAGATCAGGTACATGTCCACTCCCACCACTTTTATTCAACATAGTACTGGAAGTCCTAGCCACAGCAATTAGACAAGAAAAAGGAATAAAAGACATCCAAACTGGTAAGAAAGAAGTAAAACTGTCAACATTTGCAGATGACATGACACTGTATATAGGAAACCCTAAAGACTCCACCAAAAAACTACTAGAACTGAAAAATTAATTCATTGAAGTCACAGGATATGAAATCAATATACACAAATCCATGGCAATTTTTTAAAATTTATTTTCAGAGAGAGAGAAAGCATGAGTTGGGGAGGGGCAGAGAGAGAGGGCAAGATAATCTCAAGCAAGCTCCACACCATCAGCGCATAGCCCAATGCAGGGCGACCCCACAAACCATGAGATCATGAACCGAGCCAACGTTGGATGCTTAACTGAGCCACCCAGGCACCCCTGTTGCATTTCTATACACAAATAATGGAGCAGCAGAAAGAGAAATCAAAAAAACAACCCCATTTAGGGGCACCTGGGTGGGCTCAGTCAGTTAGGCAGCCAACTTCAGCTCAGGTCATAATCTAATGGTTCATGGGTTGGAAAAACAGAGCCTAGAGCCTGCTTCAGAGTCTGTGTTTCCCTCTCTCTCTGTTCCTCCCCCACTTGTGTTCTGTCTCTCTTGGTGTCTCTCAAAAAATGAATAAACATTAACAGAATTTTTTTTTTAATTTAGATTTGCACCAAAAAAAATAAAATACCTAGGAATAAGCTTAACCAAGGAGGTAAAAGACCTGTACTCTGAAAACTATAAGGTGCTGATCAAAGAAATTGAAGATGACACAAATGGACACTTGATGCTTTATAATAATGCATTTAATATAATAATGTTAAAATGTCTATATTACCCAAAGCAATCTACAGATTTAATGCAATCCTTATCAAAATACCAAGAGCATTTTTCACAGAACTAGAACAAATAATTCTAAAATTTGTATGGAACCACAAGACCCTGAGCAACCAAAATAGTCTTGAAAAAGAACAAAACTAGAGGTATTACAATCCCAGCTTTCAAGATATACTACAAAGCTGTAGTGGTCAAAACAGTATGTACTGGCACAAAAACAGACAGCCCAGAAATATACCCACAATTCTATGGGTCAATTAATCTTTGACAAAGGAGGCAAGAAAATGCAACAGGAAAAAGTCTCTTCAACAAATGCTGTTGGGATAACTGGACAGCTACATGCAAAAAAACGAAACTGGACCACTTTCACACAAAAACACAAACTCAAAACAGATTAAAGACCTAAATGTGAGACATAAAATGACAAAAATCCTACAAGAGAGCACAGGCACTGTCATGGCAACATTTTTCTAGGTCTGTCTCCTGAGGCAAGGGAAACAAAAACAAAAGTATACTATTGGGACCACATCAAAATAAAAAGCTTCTGGTACAGCAAAGGAAACAATCAACAAAACTAAAAGGCAACCTATGGAATAGGAAAAGATATTTGTAAATGACATATCTGACAAAGGGTTAGTATCCAATATATATAAAGAATGTATACAACACTAAAAAAACAAAAGACAAAAAAAATAATTAAAAACAGAAAGAAGACATGAACAGACATTTCTACAAAGACATACAGATGGCCAACAGATACATGAAAAGATGGTTCAATGGCACTCAGCATCAGGGAAATGCAAATCAAAACCACAATGAGCTATCACCTCATACCTGTCAAAATGACTATCAAAACACACGAAACAAGTGTTGATGAGGATGTGGAGAAAAAGGAACCCTCATGCACTGTTGGGTGGGAATGCAAACTGGTGCAGCCACTATGGAAAACAGCATGAAGGTTCCTCAAAAACTTAGAATTGCCATATGATCCAGTAATTCCACTTTGGCTATCTACCCGAAGAATACAAAAACACTAATTCAAAAATAGAAATGCACCCTTATGTTTATTGCAGCATTATTCACAATAACCAAATTACGGAAGCAACCAAACTGTCCATTGACAGATGAATGGATGAATAAAGATGTGATACACACACACACAGAGGAATATTATTCAGGCTTAAAAAATAACGAAATCTTGCCATTTGCAACAATGTGGATGGATCTAGAGGGTATAAAGCTAAATGAAATAAATCAGTGAAAGACAAATACTATATGATTCACTCATATGTAGAATTTAAGAGACAGAATAAACAAAGGAAAACAAAGATAAATAAAAAAACAGACTCTTAACTACAGAGAATTGATGGTTACCAGAGAGGAGGTGGGGGGGGGGGGGGGCGCGGTGAGTGAAATAGATGAAGGGGATTAAGAGTATACTTGTCATCATGAGACATGTTAGAATTGTTAAATCACTATATTGCACACCTGAAAATAATACAACATTGTATGTTAATTATACTGGAATTAAAATTTAAAAATTAAAAGTGGCCATGTTATTAGGAAAACATCTGGCTAATTTCTGAATAATTCACTATGTGCACAAAGGAAGCAAAGTGATAGGATTCTTTGAGAAGTCACACTTGAAGGGTTTTTTTTAACCTACCAACTTCTAAAGAACTAATCACATACAAAACCTCATATAAAATATTTTCAGAAAAGTGACATTTTAAAACTCTTATTCTGTATACTTTTAAAATTACCAAATTTAGAAGAGCATGTGACTCTTGATTTCAGGGTAGTGAGTTTGAGCCCCACAATGAGTGTAGAGATAATTAAAAAAAAAAACTTAAAAGAGAAATAAAAAATAACCAAATTCACTAAAATTCTTTCCTCTGAATACTCAAACCTAAAGTATAGCTTATGCAACACATTTTTTTCAATTATACATTTTCTATTGCAAAATATGCCAAACATGCAAAAGAATGTACGCAATGAATAAGTAGCCCCTACTATAAAAGTATTTTCAGAATTTATTTAATACTAAAATACCAATTTTAACACCAGTATTTATTTAGGCATTTTCTTCATTTAATATAGAAAACAATTTTTAATGTTTATTTATTATTTGAGAGAGAGAGACACACACAAAGTGTGAGAGGGGAGGGGCAGAAAGAGAGAGACATAGAACCTGAAGCAGGCTCCAGGCTCTGAGCTGTCAGCACAGAGCCCCATGTGGGGTGTAGCTCACTAACCACAAAATCATGACCTGAGCTGAAGTTAGACGCTTGACTGAGCCACCCAGACACTCCGAAACAGTAGTTTTAATACTAGTATTTTGAAGTGTTCACAATTCAGTAACTCCTTAAAAAAAAAAAAAAAAAAAAACAAAAAACTGGTAAAACGAAAGTACTTAAAGTACAGACTACAAATACATTTTTATAAATATAAAACTAAGCATACAAAATGGCAAGTTTAAATACAAATTTATAAGCAGGGGCGCCCGGGTGGCTCAGTTGGTTAAGCGCTGACTCTTGATTTCGGCTCAGGTCATGATCTCACAGTTTGTGAGTTCAACCCCCACATCGGGCTCTGCACTAACAGTACAGAGCCTGCTTGGGGTTTTCTCTCTTCTTCTCTCTCTCTGCCCCTCCCCCCACCCACATATACTTTCTCAAAATAAACAAATATTTAAAAAATAATTATAAAACAGAATGTAAAACATACATGGTTATTTTAACTAGCAAATGTAACAAAAATATTCTACAATAACCTGAACAGTATATACACTGACCACTTACTTATGATACCTGAAAATAAAATTTCATTTGACTTTTATTTTAAAAATTATTTTTAGCATTTGACTTTTTTAAAGTAATCTTTCATTGAAAGAGCCAATAGCAAATAAATAAACAATAAAAAGAAAGAACCAATAGCATCATTTTTTGTTGTGCATATTCTTATGCAAAGTTTTCCAGCTTGGATACATTTTCTCCCTGAAGAGAGCAGTGAGGAGACAGCAACAAGCTAACACTACATATTTTCCAACGACACTTTATTCTTCAAGTAATCTCATCTCTTGAGTAACTTCTGAGAAAATTTTTTGAACTATCTTTTGTTTTCTTAACAGGAACTAAACTCTTTTGTACTGATAAATAGCAGTTACTGGAAAAAAGCGTTTGGAGTTTGGTCTTTATCTCCTTTAGTTTCATCATGTAGAGATGAAGGTTCCAACACATTTATCTGTATATCATTTTTAGGACTTTCATGCTCATATTCTCTGAATTAAATTACAATTATTCTTGCTACAGAGCTATGCTTTATTATTTTCTTCTACCTCTTGAAAATTAAGGAGTTACATAAGACTGATCTTTGTTTAATTTGAAATTCTAATGTAGAGTACATATATAACTACCTGGTTACATCTCAAGATGCAAATGATTCGATTTTTTTAGAATCCAAAATAACTGCATTCTACTAACAAAACCAGTGGTACATCAATGCATTAAAATAGCACATGATATATCATACTAAACATCAATACTTCAAGAACTATGCACAAATAGACTACTAATGTTTCCTGTGTACACTTAAAACGTTTATTTAGCTTTTAGTAGACCATAAGCTCTAAATGCAGGATCTATTTTTAATTCTTTGTATCGCCTACCTAGTTTAATATTTAGTAGCTCCTGATCTCTGAGCCTCAGGTTCCACAGCTATAAAACTGGAGTATTTGCAGGACTCCAAAGTGAGAACATTAAATGACATATAAATGAAGCATTCAGCACAGAGCTTGGCACTGGTGGCTATTATTATTCATTTAATTCAATAAGTGAATGAATGTTGGGCTTGGCAGTAGGGACACAATGTGAGCAAAAATATACTTAGCGAGAAGAAGAGTTATTAATCAAATAATCACAATTTCTCTTTAATTTCATTGGCTAGTATTGTCAGAAAAATATTAAATACAGTGGTGATGGTTAATTTTTAGGGTCAGATTGGTATATCTGAATGTGGATAAACATACAAGTTTTATGTCTTTAAGCAAACTCAATATATGAATGCTGTGCTTAAAAGACACTTAAATTATAAGATGACTATTCTCTGTAGACCTTTACAATAGATGTATAAAATACCTTTAAAATGATTCTACTGATCCAAAATAAATTTACATACTATCAGAACATGACTGTTATATGAAACAAGATTTGATTATCTTGTACCTGTAAATTATCTAACATCTTCTTTAATTCTACAATTTCTAACAATACCATAGCATCCACATGGATGATCCATCTTCCCACTTTGTCCCTCTCATTTTCACAGTTCTTTGAAATATGGGGATCCTAGTGATTTTCATTTGTCTCACATTGGCCTCTTTAGCACTGCTCTGCTTCCCAAATCTCAAACTTGAGTCCAGGGTTATTCAGTGGTTACTTAAGTGTAAAGATGAGACTCCAGTATGGGAGCAAGTACTTTAAATCTAGTTTTATGTTATACTCTTTTGCCCTGGCTCAGATTCTCTGGTCATCAGCTTTCATCCTTGTCCTTGCTACCTACTATCCTGGACAACTCCCTGCCACTGTGCCTTTACCCTCACACCAATAATAAACAGTATCATTTCCGTGGAGCTGACATTTTATCCTTTGTCCTGAGATCAAAGAACATGATTAACAAAAGGTAGAGTTGAGAGCAGAACCAGTCCCTATGTATATGCATTCATATTTTTTAATATAAACATTCTCTAGAACAGTACTAAGCATCCCTTTGCATAGTCTCTCTTCGATTTCTTGGCGTTCTTCCTCCTGAGCTCATTTTCCTTTTTATCTTAGCATCTTTCCCTTTCCCCCATTTCAGACTCTTAAATCTACTCCAGGAGGATAATTTAAGTATGAAATCTAATCACAAATCATATGACTAGAAGGGACATCAAAGGTTAGCCTCTCTATTTACAGATGAGGAAACTGAAGCCTTGAGATTAAGCTATTTGCCCAAGGTAACAGAGCTGAGTAAGAGCTGAATTAAGGATCCAGATGTCTTAGTTGTTCCAGTTTTGCTCCTTCAAATTAGTACACTTAGCTAAGTAAATGCTCTCAAAAATTTTATTTATTATTTAAAGAGTAAATGGGCTTCCTGGCCTTAATCTAATCTGAAGAGATTAGTTGTTGGTATATTCATGGGAATAACTCCAAAGAGTGACCTCATACTATTCTTAGCATATAATTATGGTTTAAGTACTAGATAATTTAGCTATATCTATATATGCTCTGTTATATTTGGAAGAAGCAGAACTGGCCCAGACAGAACTTTTATGGTTTATTTTTCTAAGTAGTATTAGAAAATCTTAATATGTAGAATCAAGAAATTATAATTATTAGTATTAAAATAAATTTTTATATGACTCATAAGTACTGTACATTAATCTAATCTGAAGAGTTTTTAAGATCCAAAGCAGAAATGTTCAGAAAACATTTATGACTTTGCTATTCTTTAGTCTGTCTTGTATGTAATGTAATTATAATATCGGGGGTAGACACTGAGTAAAAGGGAAATGGTCAAGTAAATGAATCTTGCATGTTAACATAAAATCGGCACTATTAATACCACTTTAAATTTACATGGCCACCTTGCCCCTTTAATATCAACTCTAAAGGATTCCTACACTTCAACCTCAAAAACTAGCTTGTGAGCAGGTGGGGTAGCTACTAACTACCAGCTTGCATTTCCATATACCATTATTGTGCATAGTACTTTGAGTGAATACATAATTCCAGACTTTTTAAAAAAAACTTCATATTAAGGGGCACCTGGGTGACTCAGTCGGTTAAGCATCCGACCTTGACTCAGGTCATGATCTTGCAGTTGGTGAGTTCGAGCCCCGCATCAGGCTGTCTGCCATCAGCACAGAGCCGGCTATGGATCCTCTGTCCTCCCCTCTCTCTGCCTCTCCCCTGCTCGTACCCTCTCAAAAATAAATAAACTTTAAAAAAATTAAAAAAAAAAAAAAAAAGAAAACTTCGTATTATGATCAATCATTTTTTACTTCTACAATAGCACTGGCGTAAACCTTATACTGGTTTACACATAAAGATATACTTACAAGTATTATATATATGAAATAAGTTTAAAGGGACACTATTAAATTCTTACCTAAACTTTAACGTCGATAGCAAAGGAATGACGTGTTCTTGCTAATGTAAAATACATCAGATATTTAAAATAACAAACAAAAGACTTACTAGGAGAAAAGTACATGGAGGAGATTTAGCAGCTTAGAAAAAATGGAAACAGGGCAAACAAAACTTTCAGGTTAGTAGTATGTTTTTTTGGTAGATCTGTATTCAAATTGAAGACTGAAATTTTACATGCAAACCAATACTTTCCCTTTTTTGTTTTGTTTCCAATTTATTTCTCTCCTATTGAAAAGGACTGAAGGAAATGACCATTATTCAGAATTAGACTGTGTATTCACAAGTGGCAATGAAATACAATAAAAGTGCTAAAAAGATATTATAAATGGACAGTAGTCTGTTACTTTTCGTTGTATTCCCAGCTCAGAGGTAAAATCTGTTTTGAATCTCAATTTCTCTTGAATTTTACTATGCCTTCATTTAAGCACAGGAATACAATAAATTAAAGGCTTTTAAGTGTGACCTAATAAATTGGTTACGTATTTTTAGAATTATTATTTTATCCCATAATTAATGGGCCATTAGTTTCCTGAATTTTTCTCTTAAAAATTCATATTTCAGGAATCAATACTGTTTTCCTTTCTGATGGTATTAATACCAAATGACTACTGATACCTAGTAGCGCTAAAGATTGGGTCTGAAATAACGCTTTCACTAAAATATTCAGAGAGCAGTATCCAACAAATGACTACCTGAGATTTTTAGCCAAAATCTCTTATCTAGGCCTATCTGAGGCCTCTCTAATTGCTTATATAGAAATTAAAAAGAAGTCTTCTACAATATTGAAAGACACCTACAACAAAAGAGGGGAAGCTTCAGCTACTTATTGGTTATGCACTTCTTCCAATGCAGCATTTATCTGGATTGTTTCTATGGCAACACAGGTAAGATTAATAATATCATGCATCAGAGCAAGTGATCAAGATTCTGAATTTTTTTTTTCACTGTTCTACTTTAAACCATTACTTGCTTTTGTGCTAACTGGAAGACTTGAAATAGTCTGGAAATCTTATTATGTAGAAACTTGTTGAAGAGATTTAATACACTACTTCTTTAAATTAGGAAGCTTTAGAATCGAAAGACCCTGAGAGACCCAACTTGTAGGGCCCTCAGGGTTCACGGGTAAGAATGTATAAAGATACTTGAAGGTATGTACACACCAGTGCCCCCCAAAGTATGGAGGAACTTTATATGCATTATTTCATTTAATCTTCACCCACAACCCTATGAAGTCAGTGGTAGTATCCTTATTTTATAGAGAAATGAGTTCTAAGAGCTTGACTGGTTTGTGAGGGGTACAAAGTTGGAAGTCCTTCCATTTGACACTGCAGGAAAAAGACAAAAGCATTAATGATTTGTCTAAAGTATTCAGACTGAGGTATTATGTGTATGGAGCACATGGCTAATAGAGGTTTACTCATTTCTCCTTGCTAAATTGTCCTGACTTCAGTAAAATCATAACCTGTGAAGAACTGCAGTATGTTAGGGAAGTGTGAAATAAAGAGATTTAGAAGAGTTACAAATTTCAAAAGTATGACTCAATGGCTGCTTTTGGAAAGCAAACCTCAGGATGGGTCTGAATCATCAAGTATCTTTCCTGTCAATGTGACTGTACAAATTAAAGAAACCCTGAATCAAAATTAAACTTCCTCATAAGAAGAAATATTATTTCTGGGATTTTTCAAAATGGCTATATAAATCTCAGCACTCTCCAGGAATTTCTGAATGGCTAAATTCCATGTAATGTTTGTGCCCACCTGACTTGGAAAGTTCATTCTCCTTTATAAAACTGCTAAAAGCTGAAAGATACAATATCTTAGGGCTCTACCTAATGCTGTAATTCTTGATAATTTTTAACACTATAAAAAGTATTGACTGTCTCACTTTTCTATGAATATAGTTGACTGCATCTTACTGCTTTTATTTATTTGTTTGTTTAGAAGTAGGCTTCACCCCCTGTGCAGCGCCCAACATGGGGCCTGAACTCAAGATCCTGAGGTCAAAACATGAGCTGAGATCAGAAGTCAGATACTTAACTGTTAAAATTTTTTAATTACTAAAAATTCATTTATTTTACAGTCTAATGATCATTGTTATCAATAAAAAAAGTAATGACCTGTACATATTAAATTTTTCAACATGAGGTTCTCTGTTAAGACAGCTTGAATGCCCCTGCAGTAGAGACACTTCCAAGCATCCAAGTTATAAAGTACAGGGCACAGTTCTTTGGCTATCTGGGGTAGAAAGCAGTAAGAGTGAACAGCCAAGGGAAACTGGGGAAAACCGTCCCGGGAAAAACTGCCTGGGCTTGTTACTTAACCTGGCAATTGAGTAGTCTAAGAAATGGGGTTCCTGAACTTTTCAACTTCATGGACCACTACAATTTCAGAGTAGATTTGGGGAACTAACCAAACACTGTCAACCTTGTGTTTTACAACTTTACTTTAAAAATTAAAATACAGGGATGCCTGGGTGACTCAGTCGGTTGAGTGTCCGACTTCAGCTCAGGTCATGATCTCACAGTTTATGAGTTCAAGCCCCCCACATCAGGCTCTGCTCTGACAGCACGGAGCCTACTTAGGATACGCTCTCTCCATCTCTCTGCCCCTACCCTGTTCGTGCTCTCTCTCAAATATAAACTTTTTTAAAAAAATTATTAAAAAAATAAAATAAAATAAAATAAAATACATATGGAGCACCTGGGTTATTCAGTTGGTTGAGCATCAGACTCTTGACTTTGGCTCAGGTCATGATCCCAGGGTCATGGGATGGAGCATCGGGCTCCGTGCTGGGCATGAGCCTCTCTCTCTGCCCCTCCCCTGCTTACACATGCTCATATTCTCTCTCAAAAACCAAACCAAAACAAAACAAAACAACTATATATACATATATATAGTAAGTGTTCAATATGTTACTTTTACTAATTTGTAACAAGTAGTAACTATAGTTTTACAGAACTTTTAGGACTTCTTTTTAACTGAATAAGGGTATTATTTTAATTCTCATGAAGTTATCACATACACAATGATACAGCAAGTTATATCAAACACTCAACACAACAAAAATCCTTTTCTTAAATTTTTTTTCTTTTAACGTTTATTCGTTTTCAAGAAACAGAGAGAGACAGAGCATGAGTGGGGCAGGGGCAGAGAGAGAGGGGGAGACAGAATCTGAAGCAGGTTCCAGGCTCTGAGCTGTCAGCACAGAGGCCGACGACGCAGGGCTTGAACTCATGAACTGTGAGATCATGACCTGAGCCAAAGTCGGACGCTTAACCGACTGAGCCACCCAGGTGTCCCGTCCTGATCTTATTTTAAACAAACTTTGATTTTTTAAAAAGGTGGCATGTGCCCAACTTTAAGTCAATTTAAACATGTTACCAGATGAGATTTCTAGTGGGCAAAGCAAGACACCGTGGCCCTGAACATCTGTAAGTGTTACTGGATATGCTAAAATGCAAGGCCTCAATTGACTTGAAAATCTTTTAACCTTTAACTTTTTAAAGGAGCTATGTGTTGTCATCTGTGGCATAAATTTTTGAGGAGAATTGACTGTCCTTCCTTAGGATTACAGATATGAATTATTGATTAGATCATTCGGGGATTTTAATGTTTTGTGACTACATAAATACAAGATGTTAATTTTAATGTTTTTGTAAAAATAGAATGGTTTCTTTACAGACTAGCATTTGAATTCACATAGTCAAATCTTTAATTATAAGCAAATCGAGTTACGTTTTTCTACTCTTTTTATTCTTACTAATGTCAAGGTAAATATAAACATTGTAATAATTAAAATCTAGAGACTATGTAGAAACTTTTTCTCTTAATAGCAAATATCAGTTAATACTGGATGTTGACGAATCTTGTGGCTTTATACTGAACATGAAAAGATGCAGGGTAGTTAAGACAGACAATTGCTCAGTCATTATATATGTGTGTATATCCATCTTCTTTGAAGAAATTCAGATTTTTTTAATTACAAAAACTAAGTGGACAAATTAATTGCTTTACAAAGAAATTCACTAGTGGATTTCCTTGAGAATAAGCTGTTTTCATTCATTTCAGGTCAGTAAAAATCTATCAATGGCCTGTTTTCATATTAAAGGTATATTCACCCAGTTCACTTAAAATGATTTAATGTTTACAAAATTTAAGCTTATATCCAACTTTTTTTCCTTAAGTGTTTTATTTCATTTATTTTGAGAGAGAAGGAATGTTCACACTGTGAGCAGGGGGAGGGGCAGAAGAGAGGAGAGAGGAGAGAGGGAGAGGGAGAGAGAGAGAGAGAGAGAGAGGGAGGGAGAGGGAGGGAGAGAGAGGGAGGGAGGGAGGGGGGGAGAGGGGGGGAGGGAGGGAGGGAGAGCAAGCGCGAGAGCGTGCGAGACGTGCTGTCGCGCAAAGCCTGATGCAGGCCTTGAACCCACAAACCACGAGATCATGACCTGAGCTGAAATCAAGAGTTGGACGCTTAGCTGACCGAGCCACACAAGTGCCCCAATATATTTACAACTTTTTCTAAAAATGTAAATTATACATACATTAGATATATACCAGACTTGAAGATAGATGCACAACCTTTATTAGTTCAACAGTCTACAATATGGTTCTCAACCAAGGTCAATTTTGACCCCTTCCCACCAAAGGGGACATATGACAATGTCTGGAGACATTCTGGGATGTCACAACGGTGAGAGGAGGGAGTGGGGATTGCTACTGGTAACTTCTGGGTAGAGGCCAGGGATGCTGTTAAACCTGTTACTGCGCATAGGACAGCTCCTATCGTGCCTCAACAAAAAAATTATCTAGCCCAAATGTCAATACAGCCAAGTTTGAGAAACCTGGTCTATGCTTCTTCTAGAAGGTACACTGGTAATCTAGAGATCAGAAGCCAAGAAATTATATGAAAACTACTTAAGAGAAACAGGAATGCTCTGAAGTGACCTGGGTACAAAGGACACATGGGAGAAGTAGAGTGTGCCCTCTATGAGCTCTCATAGGTTTAAAGCACACATAAATGAGACAAAGTCAAGAGAGTTTTGTTTTGTTTATTTATTGGGGGGGGGGGGGGGATTCCAAGCAGGCCCCAAGCTGTCCACAAAAAGCCCGATGTACGGCTTGATCCCACTAAGAGATCATGACCCAAGTCAAAATCAAGAGTCAAACACTTAACTGACTGAGCCACTCAGGTGCCCCCAGGAGAGTTTTAAGTTAAACTCTGAAGGATGAAAAATGGGGATGATGAGATTCTGGGTAAGATGCTAGAGAGAAGATGACAGCAACCAAAACTTGAAATTGGAAATGTGTGTTAAATGTTGAAAACCATTAGTGAGGGACATTTGACCTTCATGATAAACATTTTTGGTACAAGGAAATAGAACCTGAGAACTTATTTAACAATTTCAAAAATTATTATACAGATATACCATTTAATGTTTCTGCCTCAGTATAAAGGCAATGGTGGGGGGAGGGCTTAGAATGGATTAGCTTATGCTAAGCCCCACATAGCAACCTGAGAATTACAGTTTTGGCTCTTCCAGAAATGAAATTTTAAACCAATCAGGAATCGCCTGATCAGCATTAGTTAGATAATCTGCCTGATAGATGCTGTCATCCCCTACAGGAAAGTAACCTTGCAATAACCAATATGCTTTTTTGACTAGTAGAACTTCCTTCTTCCTGCTCCCTTCCGCCTATAAGTCTCATCTGCTACAGCTCCTGAGAGGTCCTTTCTATCTAGACTGGATCCTGCCTGACTGAAATTGTTGAATAAAGCTGGTAAAATCTTTAAAATCTATACCACTTTTTAGCAGGGGAAAAAATTCTTTGGATTCCCAAGCATTCTTCAACGTACTCAATGAATAATCTTAACACGGCGTGTGGAAGAAGTCTGATTAGTCACCGCTGTAGAGAACCCAACTACTTACTTCTTCTCCTAAGAATCTTAGAAGCAAGCAAGCCAATGTAAAATAATTCCCCTTTCTGATAAAACATCAAGGTGGAGAGGGTGAGTGTTGCGTAGTCTCATTTAGTCTATCAAAATAATCACTCCCTTGAAAGTATCCTCAACTCCTTTGCCCTTCTCTTTTGTTGTATTTCTGATAAAATCCAACCCTGGTTATATCCAGTTGTATAACTCCTCTATATGCCTATATCCAGTCAGCTGAACAAAGCTGGAGAAAAACAGCCATCCATAATGCTTAGCCTCACTTTTAAATTTTTTACCACAAAACTCAGGGGAGCCTTCAGAGGTGCCCTTTAATCCTACTACATTTTCCTGGTCTGTTCACTCTCTAACTCTTCACTAGTTGCCATTTTCTCTTGCTCATGAAACCTCCAGTACCATCTTTCCTCATTCTCAGCTACTAATTTAGATTCCACTGTCACTAAGAAAATTGAAGCAATCTATAATTACCTCATCTTCACATTACTAAACTATCAGCTTGTACTCTACCTTTGTCTCTGTTCCACTGATCCCTGATCCTAAGATCAATTCATTTGCGCACTGATCCCATGCCATTTCTTACTTAAGTACATTACTTCTGAAATTGTACCCTCTCCCACATTATCAAGACCTAGATCTTTCTTATTCATCATAAACATACATCCCATTAATATCATCCATATTAAAAAAAAAGACAAAAAGCAAAAAAGTCCCTTACTCTGTTCCCCCATCCAGCCCCATTTATGTTTCCTTTCTTAGCAAATTCCTCCAAAGAGCTGTTGGTGTACTTCCTGTTTCTACTTTTCACATTTCGCATTTACTTTTTTTTCTCACCCCTAAATTTACTCTTTTATACAAACATGGACATTCTCCTATATAAAAATATAATCATCAAAATCAGAAAACTAACAATGATACAATATTACTATCTAATTCTCAGAACTCATTCAAGTTTTGTCAGTTGGTCCAATAATGTCCTTTACAACAAAAGGACCACGTCTAGAATGGTATGTTACAATATTGTCATGTTTCTTCTTTAGTCTCCTTCAATCTGTTACTAGTTCCTCAGTCTTTTCTTATCTTTCACAATTTACACTTTTGAAGGTTTCAAGCCAATTATTTTGCACAAAGACCATCAATTTTGAGTTTGTCTGATCTTTCCCTATGATTCACATTAAGCACCTCTGGCAGGAAAAGATGCAGTCTCCTCCTCATTGCCTTCAATCCAGTGGCATAGGACTTCCATTAGTCCCATTACTGATGATGCTAACTGATTACTTGATTAAGGTGATCACTCCAAGCCTCTCCATTATAAAGTACTATTTTTCCCTTTGTGATCAACTGTGAACTATGAAATATCTTTTTCTTCAAACTTTAAATTTATTCATTTATTTTTGTTTTTTATCAGTATGGACTCACAGGTTCCTATTTTATTCCATGGATTATCATTCATAACCATCATTATTTTGATGTTTAAATTATGCCACATTTGGCCAGTGCGAGCCTTTTTAGGCTGGCATCTGTTTCTGACATGTTCTTATCATTCTTTGAGCACTTCCTTACTTGAGGCATAAGACAGTTCAGGCTAATCCTGTATTTTTCCTCCCCTAGCCCTGGAATTAGCTATTTCTCCAGGGAGCTCTGGTTGCTTTTAATGGAGAAAGATATTTCAGAAGCCAAGATTTAGATACTAGGTATACTCATTCCTCATTGATATATCACCACCCCAAGGCCCTCTCAATGAAAAGACCTACAGAAAATGTACACATACATACAGATGTACAAGATGGACATATACAATTATCCTTTTACATATCTATAAACATTGAAAATCATGAATTCACACCAGTATCTCCAATTCCAATCTAATACCAACCACCAATACCCTTTCAGTATTTGTAATTCCTTTCTCCAAAGTGAAAAACCTGGCTCCCTTTACCCTTAATATATTTATTTATACATTTAAATGATCCTCAACATATAACCAATCTCTCATTGCTACTGTCACCACTCCCCACCTAAATACCTTCTTAGCTATACTCAGCCTTCATATCACTCATTAGACTGCTGCTGCTGCCCTTTACTCTGACATTCTGCATTAGGCTAATGCTACTGTGCTCACCCATCTACATGGATTCCTCCCTCATTACACCTAGGTTCCATTATCCTGAGCCTGACTGCCCTCCTGCATTCCACTCAGCCTCCAAAATACTGCAGTGGGTTATAGATGCCTCTGTCTCAACCCTCCCATGTGGTCATCCCCATCCTACTCATGCTCTGAACATTCCACACTGAGTACATCATCCCCTCATGTGGATGTCTCCACCCAGCTTAGGCTCTGTCTTAATACTACAGGTCACCTTCCTGTGTACAAGCCCTCCTCAAGACTCCTCTGATACCCTCCTCTAGTCCAACAGTTTCTAATCCTGTGAGGAAACCAACCTTGCTCAATCTTGCCTGTGTTACTCAGAAGGTAGTGTGAGAAGGGAAGGATCCTGCCATTCATTCACCTTAGATTCCGTTTTATATTCTCCAACTATCACTTCCCCACTTATCCCTAATTGGAAGGATTCTTAATCCATACAGTTTGCTTATTCCTGAACCAAAGTGAATCCATGTGTTCCAGACATTTTATAAAAAACAAAGTTTTTCACAATTAAATAATTAGGTAGTCTGTGTTAATCAATGGTACTTAGAATTATAGAAAGGATTAGAATTGATTAAAGAAATAAAAAGTAAAATACTAAATATAGATATTAATGTCTATTACATCTTTTAACTTTCTAGGATAAAAAGGTTTTAATAACAAAATAAATTAATGTAGGACATAGTTAGTTATAGCAGGATGTTAAAATAGAAATATAGGGGCACCTACGTGGCTCAGTCAGTTGAATGCCTGAATCTTGATTTCAGTTTAGGTCATGATCCCACGGTCATAGGATCAAGGCCCATGTTGGGATTCATGCTTAGGATACAGACTGCTTAAGATTCTCTCTCTCCCTCTGCCCTCTTGACCTGCTCATGCTCGCTCGCTCGCTCGAAGTAAATTAACTTATATTTATACTTAGAGTGTTTTTCTTTTGCTCTACATTCCCATATCTGAGAATAGCTTTATACTGCAATTTATTTTTGTTTTAAAGAGTATTTAAAGGTCTAATAAGAACTAGAAGAGGTGCAAGGCGCCTGGGTGGCTCAGTTGGTTGAGTCACCGACTTCGGCTCAGGTCACGATCTCACGGTTAGGGAGTTGAAGCCCCGCGTCTGGCACTGTGCTGACAGCTCAGAGCCTGGAGCCTGCTTCCAATTCCGTGTTTCCCTCTCTCTCTGCCCCTCCCCCTTCATGCTCTGTCTCTCAAAAATAAATAAATGTTAGAAAAAATTAAAAAAAAAAAAAAAACTAGAAGAGCTTTACAGCATCAAGTACACTGAGAAGTTTGTAGAATTAACATAAACAACCCATTATTTTGTAGATTAACATCTTTTTCTATCATGTATTTAATATAAAAATCTTGGTTGGTAGTAACAAATAAATCTAAATGAGTTTATAATGGCCTCACAGTTTTTATTCCAACAGACAATTCAGCAGTTGTTACTTACAAATATTGTGCAGTGAGACAGCATGTAGCCATGTTTATACAAGTGTTTCAGACTCATTGATTCTTCATTTATTGACCCAGATTAAACTCACCCTATGTAATAGTAAACTATCAACTTCTCTGCATCTTCTCTGTCATCTCTCTACACCAAGCTACAATTACCTTTCCTGGTATACTGCAGTAACCTCTTATCTGGTCTCTCCATATCCTTTCTAGTCACCTTCTAATCTGTTTTTCACATTGAGCCCATGATCTTTTCAAAATGCAAAAGTAATGTCAGGCAATACTGTACAACTGTTAAGAGCACTGATTCCACAGCCAGGCTGCCTGGGTTCAAATTCAGAATCTGTCATTTATGGGGCACCTGGGTGGCTCAGTCGGTTAAGCATCTGACTTCGGCTCAGGTCATGATTTCACGTTTCGTGGGTTTGAGCCCCACATCCGGCTCTGTGCTGACAGCTAAGAGCCTGAAGCCTGCGCTTCAGGATTCCGTGTCTCCCTCTCTTTGCCTCTCCGCTGCTTGTGTTCTCACTCTCTCACTCAAAAATAAACATTTTTTAAAAATCTGCTATTTATTAGATGTGTCACCCTGGACAAGCCACTTAACTTCTCTGCCTTAGTTTCCTCATCTGTAAAAAAAAAAAAAAAAAAGATGTCAATATATGTACCTTAAATTGTAAGAAGTACATGAACAAAGTAAATGCTCTGTGAATGGCAGTCTACCTCATCAACCTCAACCAATACATCTGTATCTGTATTGTTCCAACCACACTGGCAGGTTTTTATCCCATTTGAGAAAGGGCTACACACCCCGTTTAAGGGGCTTTGCACCTGCTACACCCTCTGTCTCAATTCACCCTCCTGCCCTTTGGCACACTCCTGTTGCTAACTAGCTCCTAGTTACATATTTTTTTCAGATCTTTGTCAACATCTTTTCTATAGGGAAACCTTCCTTGAATTAAGTAGGTTAGATTTTTATATCAATATTATCTTAAAGAATTTTGTTACTCTTTGTGTGGCTGGTAAGTGCATTCTCTTCTACCAAGCCTGGTTTTGCTCACATTATATCCGTAGTGCTTAGCTTAACACTCAATCATTTGTTGAAATGAATAAATAAAACTGCCAGTTGTTCCAGATGTTGTGTTGAGCGCTTTATATAGCATCTCATTTAATCTCACCTGATGTTAAGTATCAATACTCCTATTTTACAAAAGTGAAAAGGCTCAGGGTTTAAGACCCAATAAATCGCTAGATGGGAGACACAAAAATTAAAAGTAAATCCTGCACTTAGAACTTATAGCCTACTGGGGCACCTGGGTGGCTCAGTTGGTTAAGCATCTGACTTCGGCTCAGGTCATGATGTCACAGTTCATGAATTCGAGCCATGCGTGGGGCTCTGTGCTGACAGCTCAGAGCCTGGAGCCTGCTTTGGATTCTGTGTCTCCTTCTATCTGCCCCTCCCCCACTCATGCTCTGTCTCTCAAAAATAAACATTAAAAATATTTTTTAAAAAAAAGAACTTATAGTCTACTAAGAGCTTAATAAATCCCTTCCATAAACAAAAACAAATTTCATACTATTTGGGCATTAGTATTTAGATGTTGGTGTTTGATCTGATATGTCCTGTGATATTTTAATGCACTAATCAAATACTATTAAAATTAAAGAAATTAGAGGTATAAACATTGCAAAAAGAGAAGGCAGAGTGTTACTACCTGCAGATCTGGTATCTACAATACTTAGAAAACTCAAGAAAATGAAAATAATACTACAAAAAATAGAATTCACTGGGTAGCAAGGAACAGATTAACATGGAGAAGTCACTTTAATATATACAACTACCAGTCAGAATTTTTGATTTAGCAATTATATTTCACAACTCTATAAAGTTAACAGCAAGCTATATTCCTTTGTTTCCTTTTACTAAACAGAATTACAGGTATTCTTAGGCACCACATTTCTTATGTATAGCAGGTTTTATACTTTAGAAACGATACTGATGGACTTTTATGCCTCCTCCTTATTTATCTAGTATTTGTAACATATGTAAAATATTTCTTCAAATGCAATGATGGCTCAGAGTGTCTCTTTAATACACAAAATACTGTCTTTTAAATAATGAAATTTTTTCCAGAATGAGAATCTCAAATCTTTAGGGTTTCCAAAAGTAATGTTTTACTTCTTTCATTTCAAACTGTAACTCTATATAATTCCCTACATCTTACAGTTTTTTGCTTTTATGTTTATCATGATTCTAGATACCAAGAAATATTTAAGGTAGGGAGAGGTCATTTCAGATTCTGTTCACTTGAGAAAACACAAAATGGCCTTGACTCTAGTCCTCCATGGTAACTGCCGAACTTTAGAATGCAGTTACTATCCCTAGGGCTCAGAGGAGACACAGTGCTACAGTTGTCACTAATTCTTTATTTCTCCAGTCTCCTTGATAACTATTTTCTACTGAGGAATTGGAAGTTCAGAGAATGACATCAAAGAAATGAAGCCAGACATGGGAATTAGAAGCTGTGGAGAGAGGCAGAAGAAGCTAGATATAGAGTACATAAGGTAGCGGCACCTGGGTGGCTCAGTCAGGTAAGCATCTGACTCTTAATTTCTGCTCAGATCATGATCTCGTCCTGAGAAACTGAGCCCAGTGTCAGGCTCTGCACTGACACAGCAAGCCACTTGGGAATCTTTCTCACCCTCTCTCTGCCCCTCCCCCATGCACACATGTTCTCTCTCTCTCAAAATAAACATTAAAATATATAGAGAAGGAGAAAGCACACAAGGTAGCTTGGAAAAAAATTCCCAATATCTACCTACTACCTTAGAACAAGGTCCAAAATCTTTAAGGATGATCTACAAGATGGGGCACCTGGGTGGCTCAGTTGGTTAAGCGTCCGACTTCTGCTCAGGTCATGATCTCATGGTCTGTGGGTTCGGGCCCAGCGCTGGGCTCTGTGCTGACAGCTCAGAGCCTGGTGCCTGCCTCGGATTCTGTGTCTCCCTCTCTCTGTTCCTCCCTCACTCACGCTCTGTCTCTCAAAAATGAATAAATGTTTAAAAAAAAAAAAAAAAAAAGAATGATCTACAAGACTCTACCAATCACCTTTCTAGCTTCATCTCACACCACCCTCCCCCTCAACCTGTAGGCCTCAGGCATAGTGGCCTCTCAGTAACTTTAATAAATGACTGACAGAATCACCAAGATAAGATTTTTTAAAAACATTCCCCAACACCACCCCATACCTAGTACATCAGAAGCTCTAGAGGAGACCAGAAATCTGTTTTAAATTTTAATGTGTATTTATTTTTGAGATAGACATGGACAGAGCACGAGCAGGAGAGGGGTAGAGAAAGCAGGAGACATTGAATCCCAAGCAGGCACCAGACTCCGAGGCAGGACTTGAACTCAGGAACAGTGAGATCATGACCCGAGCTGATATCAGATGCTTAATCAACTGAGCCACCCAGGGACCCCGATCTCGTTTTGTTTTCAAAGAAACAGGATGTGTAAGAACCTCCCACAGAGAACCCTTCTCAGACCCTTCAGACAAGGTACATCTATGATGTATTGCATTTCCACAGCACCTTGTATTTAGCACCCATCACTTATAATCACACTTATAATAATTCATCACTTATAATCACACTTATAATAATTTGCTGAATATATATCTTCCCAGCAGGATGAGCTCCTTTAGAACAAAGACCATGACTGTGCTGTTTCCCCTCCCAGAATCACTGTCTACCTTTAATACTTCTCTGGACCCAGTAGACTACATCAGTGAGTGGACTCCCTTGCTCTTTAACTTGGGCTTAACTTGTGTTCAGTCAATGGAAGGCACAAAAAAGATGAAAGTGAGGCCAAGGTTTTTATTCCTGCAGCTCTCTCCCTACCAATTAACAGTAAACCTCCTTTGTTCCTGTGCTAAAGGTCAGATGCTATCAGGCAGCCCTATCTTAAAGCTCCTGATTAGGGGTCTGGTTAACTATTCCCTCTCCTTGCCCATTAAGACCAACCTAAGTAATAAAAAGGTCCCAACTGTTACTAGCTCCAGGGTACTTCACCATCCACCTTGGTTCAGTTGACCATATGCCCACATCTTTATGAACAATATCTTTATTAAACTCTACTCATTTAACTTTTGTGCTATTTCCTACCAGGGCCCTAACTAATCTAATGTCCATTCAAAGACATGCTAAATTGAGGATAAAACATTCTAATCAGTGTGGCAATCTCTACAAGGCAGTGTTAGACACAGTGCTTCCTATAAAGTTATCCGCAAATGTTTGTTGATTATATGAATAACCCTAAGAAAGCATTCAGAAATGGTTAGGTAAATTAGATCCATTAGAGGCACTTAAAAAAATAATAATAAAGGTTTTGGAGTCACACAAAACTGGGTTCAAGTTTAGCTTTGGTGACAAAGGTTAATCTTTCTCATTAGTTTCATCTTCCATAGAATGGGAATACCACCACTTAATTAGTTAAACTAAGTTGTAGTACTGAAAAGACCAAAATAGTTCGCATGAAAATAAACAACCATTTACCACTGTGCCTGGCACACACATTCCAAATCCGAAGTTCCTCCCTTCCCCAAAGTCAACTCTTTCAAAAAGACATTTAGCCAAAATTATATAAAATGGCTCAAAATCACTTGTTAATTTAAACACTTTCCTTTAAAATGACTTATAGGGGCGCCTGGGTGGCGCAGTCGGTTGAGCGTCCGACTTCAGCCAGGTCACGATCTCGCGGTCCGTGAGTTCGAGCCCCGCGTCAGGCTCTGGGCTGATGGCTCGGAGCCTGGAGCCTGTTTCCGATTCTGTGTCTCCCTCTCTCTCTGCCCCTCCCCCGTTCATGCTCTGTCTCTCTCTGTCCCAAAAATAAATAAAAAACGTTGAAAAAAAAAATAAAAAAAAACAAATAAAATGACTTATAAAGGTAACACAGCAAAATAAAATAATTTTTAAAAAGATGAGAAAACGGGGCCGTCTGGGCGGCTCAGTCAGTTAAGTGGCTGACTCATTTTCAGCTCAGGTCATGATCTCATGGGTTCATGAGTTCAAGCCCCACATCAGGTTCTGCTCTGACAGTGCGGAGCCTGCTTGGGATTCTCTCTCTCTCCCTCTTTCTCTCTGTTCCTCCCCTGCTTGTTATCTCTCAAAATAAATAAATAAACTTAAAAAAAAAAAAAGATGACAAAAATGATCAAGGAGACATTTAAAATGATACTAAGACAGTTTGTAAACAAAGTGCAGACAAAAAAAAAATCCATACATTTGTTATCAGTGAACCAGAAATCTGATTGTAAGTTTTCTAGCAGCAAATTCAAAATGAGAAAAGTCACAGGAAACACTTTTTTTTTCAATATATGAAATTTATTGTCAAATTGGTTTCCATACAACACCCAGTGCTCATCCCAAAAGGTGCCCTCCTCTATGGAAACACTTTCTATAGAATAAAAAGCCTAAGAGAAATTTCTTCCACGAGTCTCATAAAGAACACACAGTAATGCAGTGGGCAATATTCTAAACAAAGTCCTTATGATAAACTGGCGAACTGGTAGGACCTTAAAAAAATAATCTCTTTACACATACACTGATGACTGGCTTCTCAACAACAGTAATAAAAGTAGTATAATATTCATGGTAAAAACTGAAGTCTCTGAATGTAGAAAGAGACCTGAATTCATATCCTAGTTCTGACACTTACTGTGATGTAGTTTTGAATAACACACTTAACCTCTCTGACCCCAAGAAGATACACTGCCTCAACATAGTAACCATTCAATAATCAATTATTCCTAGTATTCCTAAAAGCAATTCAATGGGAGTGAAAAGGAAGTTATGATACAGTTCAAATACAAAAAGTTCTCTAAATGCCCTGGTTTAATATAAGTTGATTTTAGAGCTTATAAAGCAATGTTCTCAAACCTTGGTATTATCAGAATCATCCAGATGTTTCTAAAATACAAACTCCTGGGCCTCATTCCTACAGATTCTGATTAAGGAGGTCAGAATAGGGCTTGGGAGGTTTGTTTTGTTGTTACTGCCTTTAAATTCCCAAGATGATTCTAATGATCACCCAGTTTAAAGGTCTGCTAATTAACAGCAATGTTTCTCAGCCAGGGGTAAGACCCACAATCACCAGCAAAGTTTTATAAAACTCCAGATGGCTGACCACTCAACACCACCACAACTTAATGAATCAGAATCTCCAGGCCAAACTGACCAAATAATCAACAGCTGAGTGAAATAAGAGAGAACCTGCTGTTGTTCAAGTAAAGGGTATAAAAGCCACAAAATAAATCAATAACCTCTGGACTAACAGGAGTTGAATGTAGAAATGGATCAACATTTTACCTAACCAAGAAAATTAAAGATACAGAAGAAGGGGGAGGGGGCTAGATTCTTGACCTAGATAATATAGTAAAACTACGAAAAGGAAAACAAAAATGTGACTTCAGTTAACTTTCTGTCTACAATGAGTAAATACCACTGCAGCATTTGTAATCTTGCATCACTACAAAATATTGCCATTATTATTCTTAGAACAGATCTGAAGAACAGCCAAAATTATCTTAGTTCCAGGCATTAACTAAATTCTGCAATAAAATTCGAACTTCAAAAGGTCACATATGAATTATACAGAAGTTTTCATTATTTTTAAGTATCTCTGGGACCTCATCTTCCCTGGTCTTTCATAGCTGAAATTACGGAGATGTAACAACAAAGTTTCTACCTGACAATGACAAGGACTGCCATCATGGTTAGAGCTAAGGGAAGCAAGCTAAGTGGAGTGCCAGTTAGGGGGAAAGTTTCTTAAACAATAGACAAGTAAAAGAAAGCACAGCTAACAGTTGCACTTGGATTTTAAGTTTCTCAATCTAAATGCCAAATCAAATACTTCTTAGTCTGAAAGAGTGGCTGACAAGTTCAACAAGAAATTCCAAATATAAATACAGTATCTTCTTAGCATTGCAATTAAATTTCTTTTCTTCTCAATACTGGTTTTTATTTGCATTTTACTAATACATACTATCACAGCTAATTAACGTGAACATTAATATTTTAGTTTTTTTTTTTACTATTTATTTTTGAGAGAGTGTGTGTGAGAGAGCAATCGTGCTCAAGTCGGGGAGGGGCGGAGACAGAGGGAGACAGAGGATCCAAAGTGGGCTCAGTGCTGACAGCAGAGAACCCTATGTGGGGCTCAAAATCAGAAACTGTGAGATCGTGACCTGAGCCAAGGTCAGGTGCCTAACCGACTGAGCCACCTTGGCTCAGGTCACGATCTCACAATTGGTGAGTTCAAGCCCCACATAGGGTTCCACACTGACACTGCTGAACCTGCTCCTGATTCTCTCTCTCCCCCTCCCCCATGCATGCTTCTCTCTCAAAAAAATAAACAAACTTAAAAAAAACATAAAAATAAATAAAAGTTAACTGAGGCTAAAAGACATTTCTCCAAAGAAGATATATAAATGCACATGAAAAGATGCTCAACACTATTTGTCACAAGGTAAATGCAAATCAAAACCACAATGAGATATCACTTTATAACCACTACGATGGCTGTAATTGTCCATTAAGCATCCGACTCTTGATCTCAGCTCATGATTCCATGGTTCATTGGATCAAGCCCCAAGTGGGGCTCCATGCTAACAGCACAACTCTGCTTGGGATTCTCTGTCTCAAAATAATAAATACATGTTAAAAAAAAAAAAAAAAAAGTCAGATGATACCAAGTTTTGGCAAGGATGTGAAGAAATCAGAGCCCTCCTATATTGCTAGTGCAAATGCAAAACATTTTGGGAGTTCTTCAAACAGTTAAACACAGAGATACCATATGACCCAGCAATTCCACTAAGTATATGCCCAAGAGAAATAAAAACATACATCCACACAGTTATCCACAGATGTTCATTGCAGCATTATTCACAACAGCCAAAAGCAGAAACAACCCAAATGTCCATAAGCTGATGAACAGGTTAATAAAATGTAGTATATGCATACAGGGGAATATTATTTAGAAATGAAAAAAGTGCATTTTACTGATATATGCTGTAACACAGATAAGTCTTGGAAACATTATGTTTATTGAAAAGTTCCAGTTACAGGGGTGCCTGGGTAGCTTAGTCGGTTAAGTGTCCAATTCTGGATTTCTGCTCAGGTCATGATCTGACAGTGCAGAGCCTACTTGGGATTCTCCTTCCCTCCCTCTCTGCCCATTCCCTGCTTGTGCTCACACACACACTCTCTCTCTCTCTCAAAATAAATAAATAAACCTTAAAAATAAATAAATACTATTACAAAAAAAAAGTAACTTCCAGTTACATATCACCACATATTGTAGGGTCCCATCTATGTGAAATGTCCAACAAGCAAATGCTTAGAAAAAGCAAGATTAGTGCTTTCCTAAAGCTAAGTTTGGGTGAGAGAGAGAAATAGTTACTTCTAATGGGTACTGGCTTTCCTTTAAGGGTAATGAAAAGTCAGAAGAAAAATCAGTAGTCAAGGGTTAGAAAAGAGGAAAAGATGAATAGGTGGAGCACAAAGGATTTTTTAGACAGTGAAGCTACTCTGTATATTTGAAGGGTGGCTATGTCATTATACATTTGCCTAAATCCATAGAATGTACAGTGTCAAGAGTGATCTCTAATGTAAACTATGAATTTGGGTAATAATGATCTGTCAGTGTGGGTCCATCAACTGTAGCAAATTTGCCACTCTGGTGGAAGATGCTAATAAGGTCGCTACGCATACCTGGGGGCAGGAGACATACAGGAAATCTCTACCTTGTGCTCAATTTGGCTGTGAATCTAAAACTGCTATTTAAAAAGAAAAAAAAAAATCTGTAAAAAAATCAGTAGTTGGACAGGGGAAGATCAACAGAGCACAGGGGTTTGTTGTTTTCTGGGTTTTTTTGTGTTTTTGTGTTGTTGTTTTTTTTTTTTTTTTTTGGTGGAGGGGAGTAAAAACATACATAAGACAGTATTTACCATCTTAATCATTTTTAAGTGTACAATTCAGTGTTTTTAATTCCATTCATATTGTTGTACAACCACAACCACCATCTACCAGAACCCTTCTCATCTTCTAAACTAAAACTACACCCATTAAACAATAACTATTCATTCCCTCCTCCCCTCTGCCCTGAGCAATCATTCCATGTTCTGTCTCTATGGCTATTCTAGGTACCTCATGCACTGCAATTACACAGTATTTGTGCTTTTGTGGCTTAGTTCATTTAATATAATGTCCTCATGGTTCATCCATTTTTGTAGCGTAGATGAGCATTTCCTTCTTTTTTAAGGCTTAATAACATTCCACTGTATCCACATACCATTTTGCTTATCCATTTATCTGTTGATCAATACCTAAATTGCTTCTATCCTTCAGCTACTGTGAATAATGCTATCAACATAGACATATATATCTCTCAAGACCCTGCTTTCAGACCACCTGGCTGGCTCAGTCAATAAAGCATGTGACTTGTGATCTCAGGGTTGTGAGTTCAAGCCCCACTTTGGATGTAGAGCTTACTTTAAAAAAGGAAAACAAAACAAAACCTGCTTTCAATTATTTTGGTAAATACCCAGAAATGGAATTGCAGGATTTTATGCTAATTCCATGATTAAGTTTTTGGAACCACCATACTGTTTTTCATAGTAGCTGCACTATTTTACATTCCCACCAACAGCACACAGAGTTCTAATTTCTTCACATCCTCACCAACACTTGTTTTTTTCTGTTGTTTTGATAGCAGCTATCCCAATGGGTGTGAGATAGGCCACAGGGGATTTTTAAGTGAAACTATTCTTTATGATCTTGGAATGATGGATATATAACACTACACACTTGTCAAAACCTGTAGAACTCTACAGCACAAGAACAATCCTTAGTCTATACAATTTTTTTAAAAAATCATGAAGAAAATCAAAGGATCCCAAGAAAGAATACAGACTGAGATAAGACAACCTAACTGTAAAAAAAAAGAAAAAAAGAGAAAATCTAACTGTAGTATAAATGTATGAAACAAGCTCACTGAAGGGGATGGGGGAATAAATGGTGCTGACCTAACTTTGAAAATGCAAGAGTCTGTAGAACTAGAGGGAAAAGGAACTGCACGTAAGAACTCTACTCTAGCTGATAAAGTTGTTCCCCAGAGGGCTACAGATTAATAACTCTGATATTGCTACACTACATATATACTGAAAAGGAACAGCAGCCAAAGGGACTTGTCCCAGATAGGAATTTACAGGTAAGCAAGGAGAAGAGGCTAGAAGGATAATGTGCAAATGGATTCGAGTTGGAGACATTAAATATTTAATATAGACACAGGTGGTTACATATAGAAATATTTATAGATACAGTGCATGTACACAGCTTAGTATATACACATACATCTGTTTTATCAGCTGAGAGAAACTGAAAAAATAAAACTGCAGTAGTAAGCACATCTAGCACCTATATCTTGGTCTCTAACCCCATTCTCCAATGAAAGGAACCAGAGCTGTTTGGAGAAATGGCTGATTCTAGGACTGGGACAGAAAACAGGCAAGATGAGCCTGTACCATCTTATAGTACAAGGAAGTAAACAAGTTCTTTTAAAAAAAATCCTTACTAATGGAGATATGTACAGGGGCACAGCAGCCAACTAAAAGTGTTCTCAACGGCCAAAGCTGGAACAATCTGAGCAACAAAATAAATGAAGAAGTATTGGATTATATCCTTACTAATATAAACAAATAAGGGAGAAGAGATAAATCTCCTGTGCAGAATAATTCCAAATAAATTATGTAGATACTCCAACCCTAAAAAAAGGGAGCATAACTCCTTTCCCTTTAAGTGTAGGATGCATATAGTGACTTCCTTCCATAGAATACAGTATGGAAACAGAAGAAAAAATAACTTTACAGTGGAGAAATCCGATAAACACTACTTCAGCCAAGTGACCAAAATGAGTACCAACAATAAATCCTGATAATCTGTACCTTTGAAATGATGTGATGAAAATGGCACATGCTCATCCTTCCCAAAACCCACAACCTCAGTCTGACCACAATAAAAACATCAGGGATGTCTTAGTAGCTCAATCAGTCAAGCATCCAACTTTGACTCAGGTCATGATCTCATGGTTCACGAGTTCCAGCCCAGCGTCGGGCTCTGTGCTGACAGCTCAGAGCCTGGAGCCTGCTTTGGATTCTTTGTCTCCCTCTCTCCCTGCCCCTCCCCCACTCGCACACACTGTTTCTCTCTCTCTCTCTCAAAAATAAATAAAACATTAAAAAAAAATTTTTTTTAACCAAACAAATTCCAATAGAGGGGCATCCTACAATATACCTAATACTCCTCTAAATTCACAAGATCATCAAAAACAAGGAAAGTCTGAAAAAATGGCAGATAAGAAGTGTGTAAAGAGAGGGGCGCCCGGGTAGTTCAGTCGGTTGAGCATCTCACTTTGGCTCAGTTCATGATCTCACAGTTCATGATTTCGAGCCCTGCATCAAGCACGCTGCTGTCAGTGCAGAGTCCACTTTGGATCCTCTGTCCCCACTCTCTCTCTGCCTCTGCCCCCCACTCTAAAATAAGCACTTACCAAAAAAAAAAAAAAAAAAAAGTGCCTAAAGAGACATGACAACTAAATGTAATGTGGACAGAAGACATTAGGTAAAAACTAAGGAAATCTGAATCAACTATGGATTTTAGTTAACAATAATGTATCAATTCTGGTTAATTTTAACAAATGTACCATACTAATATATCAATTTAAAGAAAGAAAAAAAAACTGCCAGTAACTCTAGGCTGATGGCCTCTTACTTCCTGGAGTCGATTTTATAGCCTGGTAGTATATCTAGGTGACTAAGAGACCTGCACCATTAAAGGAGATTTTTATTGTTTCCAACATCCACGAAAACTTTCTCCTCACAAAAAAAACTTCTGGACTTCTATTTCAGTACCTTTCTTCAGTCCCTGCAGTGCCTTCACTCAGTCTGAGGTTAGGTCAACTTCAACAAGCCCTCACCATCAATTCTAACCATTTATGCAAAACACCCATCTATTCTGGCAGGTGATGTCACCACGGCATAGTATAGCAAGCAAAAGGCAGCCCACGAACCCCAGGTAAGACACATAAGCCCCTCATCACCAAGCCTCTTAAAATTATGGTGGGCCATGCTGGACTCCTAAAGACCTTAACTCTAAAATATCTGCTTTGGGGCGCCTGGGTGGCTCAGTTGGTTAAGCATCCCACTCTTGATTTTGGCTCAGGTCATGATCTCATAGTTCATGAGATCAAGCCCCATGTTGGGCTCTGCTGCTTGGGGTTCTCTCTCTCTGCCCTTCCCTTGCTCACACACTCTCTTTCAAAACAAACTTTAAAAAATATGTATCTGCTTCATCACTAATATCACTACCTTTTCTTAGCCCCTTTGCTATTATTCAAATATCCATAAATACATATTTGTACACACATGTGTTTTGCTTCTACAAAGTGATCATTAGTTCCTTCAAGACAGACACCATAAATTCTGTATTTTGGGGTACCTTAAAACTACTCCCCTTCTTCCTTTCTAATAGAACCCTAATTTTGTTCAGGTGGCAATTTGTCCAGCTTTGAACAGTGAAACCTAAGGGGAAGTTTGTTGTAGAAACTCTGGGAAAGCTTTTGCCTTCCTGAAAAAGAGGCAGATTTATCTGATGTTGTTCCTCTTTCTCTTACTTTCTTTTTTTTTTTTTTTTTTTTTTTTTTGGACTTACATACAGGTCTGATAGCTGGGGGTACAACTTGCAACTCTGAGAGAAAGTCCAAAGCATTTCCACAAATGCTGATCCTGAAAGTGCTGAGTTCATGAACCCATGCCAGTGATTGCCTATCTCCAAATATCTTCTTATACAAGACAAATATTTATTTCAGCACTTGTTTAAAAAAAAAAAAATCACATTGCAGCACCCAGCACCATAAGCAACAATGATAACTGTGACTTCAAAAGAAAGACTTACAGTATACCTCCTGAGCTTTCACAATAGGATTGGAAAGGAGGCAGAAGGTCTGAACAATCCTAGGGGGAACTATTAAGCAAAAATCACTTACAGGGATCAAAAACTTTAAACAGCCTAAACCCTAACCTTACAGGTAGGGCATATCACAGCTCAGTATGCCCTAATATTGACAGACATCTTGCCAGGATCCTGGGATCACAAAATATTTAAGGAAAGTCTTGAACATAAAAAACAGGAATGAAAACTAGCAAAAACGGAGAAAAAAAGCAACTTGGAGGCTACAAACATTATGCAAGATAAGAAAACTAAACACTGGGGCGCCTGGGTGGCGCAGTCGGTTAAGCGTCCGACTTCAGCCAGGTCACGATCTCGCGGTCCGTGAGTTCGAGCCCCGCGTCAGGCTCTGGACTGATGGCTCGGAGCCTGGAGCCTGTTTCCGATTCTGTGTCTCCCTCTCTCTCTGCCCCTCCCCCGTTCATGCTCTGTCTCTCTCTGTCCCAAAAATAAATAAAAAACGTTGAAAAAAAAATTTAAAAAAAAAAAAAAAAAAGAAAACTAAACACAATAAAACAAACAAAAAAAACCTATTTTTGGTATACAAAAAGAATTAACAGAAGATATTAATCCAAAACCTAAGTAGAGGATGCTATGAAGAAAGTATATTCAGAAAACAAACAAAGGTGCTGGGTGGCTCAGTTGGTTAAGCATCCAACTCTTGATTACAGCTCAGGTCATGATTTCACAGTTCGTGAGTTCAAGCCCCGCTGAGTGAGCCTGCTTGGGATTCTCTCTCTCCCCCTCTCTGCCCCTCCCCTGCTCATGCTGGAAGGAAGGGAGGGAGTAAGGAAGAAAACAGCTCTTGGAAATTAAAAATACAATAGCAAAATAATTAAAAACTCTGGGGCACCTGGGTGGTTCAGTCAGTTAAGCATCCAACTCTTGATTTCAAGTCAGGTCATTCTCACAATCATGAGATCAGGTTCTGTGCTGATGACACGGAGGCTGCTTTGGATTATCTCCCTCACTCTCTCTCTGTTCCCCCTCTCCCCCATCTATCTCCCTCTCTCTCTCTCAAAATAAATACATCAACACCTTTTAAAAATTAAAAACTCATTGTAACAACTTTCAGTTTCTAGTAGTAGCAGGCTAGGTTTTTTGGATCAACTTTCACTATTCCACTGGATAAAAACTTTAAAATATGGATAAAATATATTTCAAAAATATAAAGCATCAAAGACAAGACAAGTGAAAAATTCAAACCAAAAAGGAAAAATAAAAGCATATAAGCTACTTTTACCCTGAGGATGTTTGTTAATCCTAAAAATCAGGATCTTTGTTTTGATAACATAGCACAAAATGTGGGGACAGAAATCAAAATCCGACACCTACACAAGGGAATTTCAAGCTCTGAATTTGGTTTAAGGTGGTCTCAGACTAGGAGTGACTCCAGGCACATAGAAGAAGAAAATACAAACCCTATACATAACATGGAATACCACAAACTAACCATAAAAGAATGATTCTCACATACAACATGTTAAATGAAAGAAGTCAGACAAAAAAAGACTATATATTATTCATGCAAAGTTTTAAAAAATCTACAAAAGTAATCAATGGCAATACAAGTCACAATTGTGGTTACTTTGGGGTGGATATTTACTGGGAACAGCATGAAGGAAACTTCTCTATCTTGATCTTAGTGAGAATTACAGGAGTATGCTCATTTTTCTTTTAATCTTAATGTTCAACACATAAGATTTGTACATTTTAATGGCTAAATGCTATATCTTAATAAAACTTTAAAAAATGAAGGTGAAATAAGGGCATTTTCAGATTCAAAAAGTTAACAAATGTTAATTATATTCTGCCTTGGCAAACAGTAAAAGATGTTCATTTAGTTCATGGTCTAAGTCTAGAAGATTGATTCAAAAGTTAAAGTTTGTGTCGGGGCACCTGGGTGGCTCAGTCGGTTAAGCATCCAACTTCGGCTTAGGTCATGATCTCATTGCTTCTGAGTTCAACCCCTGTGTCAGGCTCTGTGCTGGCAGCTCAGAGCCTGGAGCCTGCTTCAGATTCTGTCTCCATCTCTCTGCCCCTCCCCTGCTGGCGCTCTCTCTAATATAAAATAACATAAAGTAAACCAAAAAGTTTTAAAAAAAGTTACGTTTATTCAAAAGCTATTTACTTACCATAGCTATTTCAATAATTTTGATTTTTATAATTTGCGATGGAAAAAGAATCTCAACTAAACACCACTAATATGTCAAAAATCTCTCAGAATCTGGGGCGCCTGGGTGGCTCAGTGGGTTAAGCGGCCGACTTCAGCTCAGGTCATGATCTCGCGGTCTGTGAGTTCGAGCCCCGCGTCGGGCTCTGTGCTGACAGCTCAGAACCTGGAGCCTGTTTCAGATTCTGTGTCTCCCTCTCTCTGACCCTCCCCCGTTCATGCTCTGTCTCTCTCTGTCTCAAAAATAAATAAACGTTAAAAAAAATTAAAAAAAAAAAAAAATCTCTCAGAATCAACTTAACATTTTTACTCACTAAAATGTAATCTTTTATGCTTTCCCAATTAAGTTTCAGAAAATTTACATTTACATTATTCTTACATGACCACCGAAGAGAATGTTCACTGTTGTCATTTCTAAAATCCAAAGGATCATAAAATATACCACAAAAATAATCATTTGGGGATGCCTGAGTGGCTCAGTGGGTTGGGTAAGCATCTGACCCTTGATTTTGGCTCAGATCATGATCTCACAGTTCCTAAGATCAAGCCATGCATTGGGCTTACGCTGTCAGAATCCCCAGCTTGGGATTCTCTCTCTCCACCCCTCTTCCTGCTCACATGTTCTCTCTCTCTCTCTAAAATAAATAAATAAACTTATAAGAAAATAATCATCTGTACTCAAACAATCAAGGAAATGAGAACTCCAGGCCTAAAAGAGAAAAATTTCATATGAAAGGCACAATTAAATATATTTCAAGATTATAAAAAGGATCCCTAAAAGGGTGCCTGGATAGCTCAGTTGGTACAGCACTGATGCAAGATCATTGAGTTCAAGCCTCACGATGTGGAGCCTACTTAAAAAACCAACAAAGGATCGCTAAAGTTAAATGATATAAGAAATATACATGCTGGGGAAAAAAGCCAAAATACCCTTAGTATTCAACACATTAACTGATAACAGAATTACAGCAATTCATTGATTTCCTTGTTCAACAAATAGTTCCGTGCCTATTTTATGCCTATTCTTTTTCTACAAAATAGGTATATAGCAGGGATACAGCAGGAACAAAAGAGATGACTCTCACTCTAGAAACAACAAAAAAATGGTATGACTGGAAAATCTGACTAAACATTTATATTTCTTCTAACTATGACAAATATATAATACTAATATTTCACTTATTTCATGAGGTATTGTGAAAGTCTGAGGATTAGTCCTCTACCAAGAACTTAAGGAAAAATTGTTCCTAAGTCCCAAATATTAATAAATAATTTGGATTCAATAGCGACATTTTACAAAAACTTTTATTCTCATTCTAAATTTGTTTCTCTTGGGCTCTGTACAAATTCTAAATGCTGAATCCCACATTACAAAAAGCAGTCAGAGAGCATCTTACAACACCTTACAGCATCTATCTACACTTTGAAAGAGGTGGTTTTAAGGAAGTAGTGAATGAAAACCCTGTGAAAGTAATCACAGAATACAACTTAATACAGGAAAAAAGGAAAATGCTGAAAAGCGCAGGTGACAATATTAGAATTAACTGTATCAAAAGATTATTTTTATTTTTTTCAAAAGATTATTTTTAAACACAATTTGCAATTTTAAGGCATCATTTACCATCAATTAAAGGTGGTATCTCAAAATATTCTAAAATATGTTTGATATTTAAGAAACTTAGTGCATAAATCAAGCACACTGGGAGGATGATCAAAACTCAATCTCAGAGAAAGCACTGGAACAAAACTGATATAGAAGTAAAAATATTAATTCATATATCTAGGGTAATGGAAAAATAGTGTAAACAAAATACAGAAACAACATATATTTTAAAAATACAACTGATATCAGAACCAATAACACATTGTTAAAAGAACACCCTTCAAATATTCTTGAAGAGGTGATAAAAATCAATAAACTTTCATCTTCTAAAACCCAGAGGGATTCCTCCTCCTGCCACCAAAGGCTTCGGAAGGAAGAAATAATCCCTTCTACTAACACAAACTAAAACTTCCTTCTGTGGATTTTTAAATAGTCTAAAGGTTGAGTTAATTAATGCTAATAAATAACTTCTTTCTCACTCACTCCATGAATCTGAATCCAGCATTTAGACACACCTACCTCTCAGCCTGGTCCCAATCTACCCTGCATCACTACTTCCAGGCATCCTAGAATTCAAATTCAAGCCAAACCTAACCATTACATTCAGGTCAATCCAGCAAACACTTACTAAAGATCCTAGTAGTGTCAGGCTCTATGCCAGGCAGTGTGCTGATGATAGGGGAGAATACAGCAATGAATCAGACAATGATTAGGCAATGATCTCTGCCCTCTAGGAACTTCTCAGGAATCTCCATATGCAAAACCTTCCTTATTCCAAACCCCATGCCAAATCTTTTTTGGTATGTCTGATATACATAGCCTAAACTAATACATGGAACAGTTTTTGCTTCCTATGAAACAAAACTTAGTATATAATCTTTTCCCACTAGTTTTTAATACAGTGCAGGTATGACTATGTTCCCCAAAACAGTATTTTTCTGTTTTGCTATTGAGCTAAAAATGTTTAAAGACTGAAGACTAATAAATAAAATAGCACTTGTAGGTGCCCTAATTATAAACCGTTCATTACTTCTCTTGTCCTATTTTCTGCCTGCAAACAGGAGCCGATACATAGGAAAAAGTAGGTAAAAATAGGTTTTTAAGGGTTCAGCCAAACCCACATTTATAGATTGGGGGAAGGAGAAAGAGAGTGAGTGTTCCAGAATAAAGGCAGGGAAGGGGAGTGGAACTGAGTGATTTAAGTAGCAAATGCAGAGGAGAGAGATTGGTTAGAGGCAGTTCTCCAGCTTCCACCTTATTAGGACAGAATGGTGGCATAAATAGGTGACTTGATTAACTCTCAGCCTCCTTAACTAAGAACAACAGTTGTAAGACAATGGTGAACACAACAAATTCTACCAACAAGAGGGAATACAATGTAATAATATTTATGGGTGCCTGGGTAGCTCAGTTGGTTAAGCATCCCTCTTGATTTCAGCTCAGATCATGACCCAAGGGTTATGGGATCAAGCCCTGCACTGGACTCTGCACTAAGGCTGGAGCCTACTTGGGATTCTCTCTCCTCTCTCTCCCTCTGCCTGTTTCTCAATCGTGCTCTCTTTAAAAAAAAAAAAAAAAAAAAAAAAATTAAATATTTATACCATGACTATTTTCCCAAAGGTTTGAATGTACAAGAAAGAAGTATAACGTAAGTAGTAATCCATAAGAAAGAGATTATCCAGAATGTGTACTCTGGAGAAAAGGAGGTTTAAGAGGAACTGATCAAAAGAAGACATTCTGGACAGTGATACCAACATAGAGGAGTGTTTGAGTTAGGAAAGAGTATCACCTCAAAAATGGCTCTAAGTTTCCTCACAGCAGGGCCAATGTTATAAACCTTTCTAAATTTCACCATTCACAGTGCTTCCCTATAATAGACACTCAATAATTTTTTTTTAAACTAAATTCCTACAGTAATTTCATGGTCTTTAAAAAAAGCAACACCATTCACATTAATTAATAAGTTGTTTTCTTAAGGGCGCCTGGGTGGCTCAGTTGGCTAAGTGTCTGACTTCAGCTCAGGTCATGATCTCACAGTTCATGGGTACAGGCCCCACATCGGGCTCTGTGCTGAACACTCGCTCAGAGCCTGGAGCCTACTTCAGATTCTGTGTCTCCTTCTCTCTCTGCCCCTCCTCCACTCACACTCTGTCTTACTCTGTCTCTCAAAAATAAATAAATAAATGTAAAAAAAATTTTTTTTAATAGTTTTCTTTGTCAATCTCCTCTACACAGGTGCACTGATTTTCTAAAAAATGTGAAGTAATCTTCAATATTACAAATACATTCGAAACATTATAGACTACAGTGGGACCAAACTGCTTTGTCCTAGGACAAACCCATTACTGTGGCCTAAGATTTCATCAGCTATTTTTACAGTCACATCACAAACCTATGAGTCAGGTAACGTCAGAAGAAATACCTTTAGGTCAGTTTTTCCCCAATATAAAAGTTTTTTACCCAAACACTAAAACTTAACTTCCTAATTTTGGATTCAATTTGTTTAGACATTCTTAAACTATTACCTAGACCATTTAAACCATCATCACCTACAAAGGCCTTCAGAACCATAAAGACTTCCTCCAGGATGCACTTTTTAATCAGTAATCAATACTCTGCATAACAGACTATTCATTCAATGAGGCAAAACATGCATGATCGCCTATAGGCATTGTTTCGGTCAGTGAAAACAAAGAAAGATTAATCCAGTTCTATACTCCAGGACTCAAAGTCTAGTACACTTGCAGTGTAGGTATTAAAATAGAAATGCTATGTAAATGCTATGTGGACAAAGATAAAGAAGCATTAAGGGTTAAGACTGGGAGTTATCCACTGAATCTATCATCCAATCCAAATTTTTCAATTTCTTCCAAAAAGAGCATGAGCTTTGTCAAAAGCATTTAGCTAATAATTTAATGAAAATAACAATGGTTTTTAAATTATACACTCTTGGGGTGCCTGGGTGGCTCAGTTGGTTGGGTGTCTGACTGTGGCTCAGGTCATGATCTCACAGCTGGTGAGTTCCATCCCCTCGTCGGGCTCTGTGCTGACAGCTCAGAGCCTGAAGCCTGCTTCAGATCTTGTGTCCCGCTCTCTCTGCCCCTCCCCCACTCATGCGCTGTCTCTCTCTCTCTCTCTGTCAAAAAGAAACGTTAAAAAAATTTTTTTTAATTATACACTCTTAAAGCTAAGGGCCAAAAATCACACAGACCAAGGAAACTAAGGCAGACACTCACAATCCATACACGGATTTTTTTCTGTTGAAATTTGCTCCTCAAAAAAAAACAAGAGTATCTCCTAATAAATAAAATGTACTGACTAAACACAGGACTTGTCCAATCTCTAATTTTCTCAGTTTTAAAAAGGGCTAATAATTACAAAATCTGTGCTTTATGAAGTCACGAATTCATACTTGGATTCTTTTTGATCCAACCATTCTTCCTGTGATAAGAAAATCAACACAATAAACAACACTTAAGATGCCATCTTATAACTGGGCCACCTGGGTGGCTAAATTGGTTGAGTGTCCGACTCTTGATTTCAGCTCAGGTCATGTTCCCAGGGTCGTGGGATCAAGCCCCATGTCTGGCTCTGCACTGAGCATGGAGCCTACTTGGGATCCATTCTCCTCTCCTTTCATTCTCCTCTCCTCTCCTTTCATTCTCCTCTCCTCTCCTCTCCTTTCATTCCCCTCCCCTCCCCTCCTCTCTCCCCTCCCTCCCTCTGCCCTTCTCCCCCACTCACGCTCTCTCCAGCTCATTAAAATTAAAATTTTTTTAAAAAGATGCTATCTTATAATTATGTTGCACCCTGAAGAAATGAAGATACTGTCATCTCTTTGCTTCATATTACCAAGAACAGAGAACCCAAAACTAAGTCTCTAGCATAAATTCAATGCTTACTTAAAATGCTCATTTGGAACACGTGGAACCCCTTGAAGCACAGCTCAAATCTATTACCAGTTAATTCATATCCCCTCACAACCAAACAACAAAGTCTGACGTAACCCACTTAGCCTATCATTTTTAGTTGTCCCCCAGAGTCAGTGTTAAAATGGTTCTCTATTATTTTATCCTCAAATTTAACATAAGACTTAAGCATTAAAATAGCAATGAAACTCCAATGAATAGAAGAAAAAAACTTAAGTTTTAGTGCATAACTGCATTCATCATTTTTTGGTAACAACATGCTCCCAATAATTAAACCTTTGGGATAGTAATGTAATCTTAAACATGAAATAATAGAACTGGTTTCTAAATTCAGAATTTCAAGAGAATTTCCCCAACCTCAAATTCCTCAACGACAAGAGCACAGTATAGGTGTTTGTTACAGTCCACTGGAAGCACAATATCCTTATTCAAAACAGAACAGTAAAAACAGGAAGTCCAGTCAAATTTTTCTAAGGTCTCTTCTGGGTGCTAACAATAGACCTCTACACCAACTTCTACTTTATCTAGAGTTCAAGCATCCAGATGATACTAGTTCATTCTATATCATTTGGTTTCTTATAAAGGTTTCCCTCAAATCCTAAAACCACTAAAAAGTTTAAAACACAGTGCATTAAATTTTAAGAGAAAACTTAATTTAATTTTTTTTCATAATTTCCAAAAGGATACAAAATAATTTTTATAGTTAGAACAGAAATTCCCATCTCTTCTACAGTTTACCTTTCCAAACTGAGAAACTATTCAAAAGCTGAAAATAAATAATCAAAATACAGGAGATAGTGGGAGATTGCTAATCACTTTTGAATGCATTATATTCTTAAATTACAAATAAAAAAAATTTTAATCGCATTTTAATCTTGACTAAAATATTTGGTTTCTCCTTAAAACTTTTTCTACAGTATGATAAAGTGCTTTTTTAAATCTAAGAGTTAAATCTAAATACTATTACTCTACTCTTCCAGTGTATACTTTAAAAAAAGTCTGTGTACATTTTGGTTTCCTCTGAAACGTGGATTATTTACGTAAAAATAAAAATATTTTCTAATTATAAATATAAATACAACTATACCCATCTACTGTAATTGATAATGCACTACAGTCAATTATAAAATGTACAAAATCAAAGGGAAAAGGCCAATAACGCCTGAGAATCTAACTAACGTGAAAGGTTACATTTTACATAATTCATTTACTACATAATCCTTCCTAATGCTAGAACAGTCAATGCTATCTAAGAAATGAACGTCTGAGATATTTTCTTTTGGGTGGTGTGTTTACAGATTTGGGCAAACACTTGTCCTGAATGTAGCAGGAGATTCCTGGGCTGGCTAAGTGTTCCAACTAGATGAACTCTAAAGTCTCTTTCAGTTCTAAGATTCCCAGTCTGTGAAAAATAACCTAAGAAAGCATTTTGCCTTTCAATTAACCGATCTACCTTCATTCCCAGCCAAACTGCTCCTTTAAAGACAAAAAAGTTCTTCCCGCCCCTCTGCAGTGGTTTCACGAGATCCTCGTTAACAAAAGGCACGGAAAATGTGCACAGGTGGGATAAAAAGGGGAGTGGCTTGAAGCCAGGCAGCTCTCAGGACAGCGCCCCCACGCCCCAGGTCCCTCGGCTGCACCTGAGAAATCACTGCCCTCCACACCTCCACCCTTCCGAAGCTACGTCGCGAGCGAATTCTCCGCTCTATTACAGCCCACCCGCACCTTGGTCAGTCATTGGGCATTGTCTGCAGCCTTTAGCGCCCAAGAAAGACAAGGAGGAAAGAAAGAAAAGGGGGAGAACGAGTGAGAATAAAGAACAGCGGAAAGGGAAGTAAAGCAATCGGGAAGCCCTACGCTCCTTTAGGCAAAATTGGCTTCCCCATCGACCCATCAATTTAATTCAGATCCAAAACCACCCTCCCAACCCAAGGTAGCAGCCGGGGATGGCCCAGCCCAAGTCCCCGAAGCTACGCGCGGGTCCGGGGCACACAGACTGGGAGAGGGAAATGGGCGTGTGGGCTGGGCCTGGCTGGCCGGAGGCCGGGCTCGGAACAAAGCCGCCAGGCTCCCCCTACCTGGGGCGAGGGCGGTGGGCGGCGCCTCGAGCCTCCCCGCACAGTCCCGGCCCGGCGACGCCCTCGCCCCGGGGACCCTTGCCCTGGCTGGGGGCCGCAGCGGGCCCCCTCCCCGTCAGAGAACAGCGCCCCTTCGGGACAATGGGCCCCCTCCCCCGCCTCCGGGCGAGGAGATACAAAGAGAGAAGAGCGCAGCCCGGCAAAGAGCCAGGCGTCGGAAAGTGAAGGCGGAGGAGAGACAGGGAAAGGGTGAGGATGGCGGCGGACGCGGGAGTCCGCGGGCCGCTCCCTCAGCCGTCCAAGGCGCTGCCTTCAGCTCCGCCGCGGCGGCAGAAGCGGGAGCGCAGACCAGCAGCCCCTCAACCCTGGCGGAGAGGAACAGGGATCTGCACACAAAGGAGAGGGACCCCCGCCATCCGCTAGCGCCTGGGGCAGGAAAGCCCGAAGAGCTCTGGCCGCCGACGGTCAGCTGCGCCTGACCAGCCCGCGCCCCTCGCGCGCTGTGGCGTCCGCGCGGGGAGCCCCTCTATCGGACTCACCCACAGCTCCGTGCCCCAGCTCATGGCGGAACTTGAGGCGACTCCAGCCGTCTGGCTGCTCTGCTCTCCGTCCGTCTGTCGGCTCTGCCCTTAGTCTGTCCGACTTCCCACTGGCTGGCCAACAGGCTTGCGGCTCCACGGCTCTGCCTCCGAAGGTGCCGCGACTGCCGGGCTCCCCAGTGAGTGAGAAAGACTAGACAGGAGAAGCCGCCGCCGCCGACGCCGCGTCCCCGCCTCCCGGAGCCGGCAGGGAGGGGGCCCGGGCCGAGGGGAGGCGGGACGCGGAAAGGGGAGGGGGCGGGGCGCGATGCACCCTGGGATCGCGGCGGACCCGCGCTCGCCTGGCCTTTGCCGGTAGAGTACCCTAGCAGAAGGGTCTCCAACCTGCCTGGCTCACTCGCTAGGTTTCTTCCTACCTGCCGCCTGGGGCTCAGACAGTACCACCCCCGCCGCCACTCTCATCTCTGCCTCCAAGATGGAAAGGGAGAGAAGGGAAACACTCCCACCTCCCTTCTCTCCCCTGAGACCCCTTAGATGAGGCAACTCCAGTCGCCCGCCCTTCCTGCTTGTCGTTCCTCCACCTGGGAGAAATCCTAACATAGAAACCTTTTAAAAATCCTTGGGTTTACATAGTCGGAGATTTGTATTTTACTTATTTTTTTTAAGTCTTGATTGGTAAAGGTGATCTTGAGAATCATCGAAATGTGTAGAGGTTGAAAGTCAAATGTGAATGCAACGTGCCCCGATTCTGTTTTTAATAAAACATTTTAATTTTATAACTTCTGCCAGGAAATCATAAGAAGAGGCAGATCTTTCAGCATACATTTTCATGTCTTGCCATAACAAGAGATAACGACATGGACCAATATGAGCCGAGTTATCACCTGCAGGAAATGAGAACCGAGCTAGACCCAGCTGAGGAATGGGCGCCTTGTCCGTGGGGGTTGGACGGGAACCAGGCTCCTCCTTGGTAGTGCAAAGAGCCTATTGGAACTTCAGATACCTCTCACTCAGAATATGGGAATCTTAGAGGCAGGTCCACCATTTCCTCTTTCCTCTGGGGATTACTTCCCGGCCTTTGTGAACAATCATTAACTGCAGTCATCCAGATTGGTGGGTACCATTAGATATCAAATTCACTTAGCAACTGCTAACATATGCTTTAGTATTAATTGCTTGTCTCCTAAACACACACACACACACACACACACACACACACACACACACTTCAATCCAGTCACTAGTACAGTGCTCCTCAGTGTCATATGACAGCTGAGTGTCTTAAGTTATCCCAACCGGAGTGTCAACATTTGAAACTCCTCCCCTTAAACTGCCTGCTCAGGTGGCCCAGTCTCTTCCGCTTCAATCCTTGTCTCTGCCTAGCTGTGAAGCCTCTTGGACTTAAGGCAAATAACCTGTGCTTTCCTGACAGGCCACCATTCTTGCTGAATCCTTACCTCCCTTCTCCGAATCCAGCTTTAAGCGTACAAGTACTCTCTTGCAATGGCCAATTTTAAGTATCCCATGCAGTGAAAAGTCTGTGACGCACTGATTGAACACTTTCTCTTTCCAATATTTTTCTATACTGCCTGTATTTAAAATAGAATTCCTTCATTGTTACTTGTCTCACCTAATGCTGCTATCCATTTCCCCTCTCCCTCTAACTCCCTAGACATCATGAATGCATTTAGCAATTACAAGTAAGATTTATTAGTAGTAGAAAATATATTAAATGGTTGTCTCATTATTCAGAACCATTCCAATACTAAGGTTTACTGTATCTAGGTATTCTCATGAAAGTTAAGACATATGGAGCATAATTTAAGCCAAAATTGCATGTTTTTCCTTTAAAAGGTAAAATAATCTACCAATAACATTGAAGATCATCCTTAACCATACTGTTTACACAAGTCCCCAAATGAACATAAAGTCTTATCTCCTGCCTGAATATTTTTCTTCTCCCAAAGTTTCTGAATAGAACTCCACACTTAGAACAATTCATTTCTCTTCAAAAACTTAGATTTTTGGCCAATAATTCAGGGAAAATTTCCACTATCCTACCTTACTATAAAATTTAAACATAATTCATATAACCAACTTAAATTGATCATCTCTTTTAAGTAACTGTAACTTACAAAATTTTATCATGATTTCAGAATTCACTATTCAACAGTCTTTAAGCAGAAATGGTTAAAAAGTGAAAACTATCACAACAAAAGAATAAATGTTTTGTTATATTTTGTTATAAAAATAATAAAGATTAATCAGCTTCCAAAGTATTCCTTTTTATAACGAATCTCTAAAATAATGCAGGCACATTTCAGCTAACGAACATCCAGAGGTGTTTTACACACACATGTATAATCACACACACAAATATATATTATTGGCATGGCAGTTTATAAAAATGTTGATGTTTGACCTAATCAGAATCCACTGGGTGTTTAATTATTCATATATATAAGATTTATTCTTATGGACCCATAACAACGTGCTTTGTTAGCAGTTCAAACACATCATTTTTATCTCTAAAAAAGGTAAAACATAACTTTTAGCATCTTGAAAGCAAAATCTCTTTAGTATAACAGTAGTCTACTATTATTTTACTTCAGATGCTACGCCCAAATCATATTTTGCATCATTAAGGGATACAAAATCCTGTCAAACCAGTTATTTTATACCTTTTTGCTGTTTGACCTATCTTGGCACCCCATTACCACAGAGCTTCTGTTTCATAATACAGATTGTATAATGTAATCAACAATAAGAAGGAATTGGGAAAATAATATTCTAGCTTTCTCCACATATTTTTACAATACAGCCACTCTACTGAGTAAACTTGAAAGAGGTCAAATTACACAGGCTCATTAGCAATTTTAAAAATTATTACATTGTATCTTTTTATTAATTATGGAAAATAATTTTTATTGAATCCATTTTCTCTTCAAGCATATGTTTGAACTCTGCTCTATGATAAACCATTGAAATGTTACATTTTCTTTTGTGTATTTTTATCTTGTATTAATTCAAATGTAAGTTCCTTTTATGGTTTCTTGGTTATAAACATAGCTAATGCCCTTTCCAGTTTCAAAATTTCCCTGCATGAATTCCCTTATTAAATTAGATTGTGAAAGATAATTGTTCACTGCTGCATTATTTACTAGTCCAAATGCATCAACCTCTAACCATACATCAATCTCTTGTCTTAAAGTTAAATTCTTGCAAAAGTTTATTCCAAGGGGTGCCTGGGTGGCTCAGTCAGTTAAGGGTCCAACTTTGGCTCAGGTCATGATCTCATAGCTGTGAGTTCAAGCCCCACCGTGAGCTCTGGGCTGACAGCTTGGAACCTGGAAACTTCTTCGGATTCTAGGTCTCCCTTTCTCGCTCTCTGCCCCTCCCCTGCTGGTTCTCTCTCTCATTCACTTGCTCTCTTGCTCTCGCTCTCTCTCCCAAAAATAATAAATGAATAAATTTAATTTTAAAAAAAGTTTATTCCACATATAAAATTAATAATGTCTCAAGCACTTTATTGGAAAGTGTTTTCAAAGAAAAAAATAAAACTTTGTATCAACACTTATAACATGGAAAGCTTTTCTTAGCATATATGTACCAATGTCCCATCTATAAAATGGTTACCAATCATATAGAATTTCCACTATTGAAAGGAAATCTCTAGCATGAACAATAGCAACTCCTTTCTTGTTATTTAAATAACTTAAGATTTCTGTCTTAAAACTATAGCGACAGTGTCCACAAATAGAATCATTATCTACATAGATAGGCCAGAACAATCAAACTGAAACTATTTTAGTTAGAATATCAAGACAATGTACTTGGCACCTCCGTTTTAATGCTTCAAATGGAGACCACACCAGAAACCGGATCATACCAGAATACAGATATGCCAGCCGAATGAAGAATGGCACTGACTAGTTAATAGTCATCGCTGCTTTCCGAACTGCCAGTTTTCCTAACCAAGAGTTGGAAGGATTTCAAAACTTCAAGATAGTTTAAAGTGGCTCACTAAAGAAAAAGAAAAAACCACCTACTATTTTGTCTTTGGGGATTCTGCTCTCCAGTACTGAGTCTAGTTAAAGCATTTCATGTAATTGCTCCAATGAAATTTGGCAAAAAGAAAAAAAGTTAAAAAAAAATTTTGTGTAAATCAAATGGAATAGATTAATTTAAAGAGGTAACTCATTCCCACTTCTCTATGATGATTGATTCTTTCCCACTGGTTATTATAGAACTGGGTGGATGTAAAAGCAATTAGGTATTTATTTAAATTCTTTTTAGAGTCAAGAGACCTAGTATAACAAAAGTTAGAAATTTCTTCAGGTGATTGTTCCACTTTCCCATACCCATTCAAAACTTCCATTAATTTAACTCTTAAAGCATTCATTTGTTTTTGTTTTTGTGTGGGGTTTTGCCTGTGTTGACAAATTTAAAAATACACACATCAATAGGGCGCCTGAGTGGCTCAGTCAGTTAAGTGTCCAACTTCTGCTCAGGTCATGATCTTGTGGTTCGTGAGTTCAAACCCCGCATCAGGCTCTGTGCTGACAGCTGGGATCCTGCAGCCTGCTTCGGATTCTGTGTCTCCCTCTCTCTGTCCCTTGCCCACTCACACACTGTCTCTCTCTTCTCAAAAGTAAATAAACATTAAAAAAAAATACACACATCAATTAACAAAAAGAACACCTAGTTCTCTATTTTCTTTTTATGAAATCCAATCCTTGCATCATATGCACTTATAGAAATAAAACCAGCTTTTACAAGCTCACAAAAACCGATTGTTACGTTTTCAGGACTTTTGCAAACAGACTGTTAAAAACATTAGCTTGGTACCAGTCATAGTGAAACTATTTACACCATGGAATTGGCAAATGCTACAAATCAAGGCTGTCTTTTCGTTTGAAAAACTAATCCTTAAACATCAGCGCACCATTGTTGAAATCCTATACAGATTAACATTGAAGGAAATGAAAATTTACCTTTAGCTATTAGGTGAGAACAATTCTGAAATGGAATGATAAAATTTAATTTCATTGACTCCATTCAGTTATATTTGGGATTCTCAGGATCTAACATTACCATTTTTGTTTCACTTCCTGTGTAACAGAATCATACCTAGTATGGTAATCCTTGTTTCTACTGTCTTCCTATTAGGATTCTAATGTTCGTAAGTCTTTGTCATTTGATATTTACTATAACATGTTATTGATTTACTTAAAAAGTCATAAATAACAATTTCGCATCCTCCATGTCAGGATTTAATGCTACCTATGAGTCAATGCTTAATATCATTTTTGTTGATAATAAAGATGATTTAAAGGCTGATTCTCGTCATCCTTGTCCAAATCCAATTAGCTAAAATTTTAGTGTTCGTTTTATGGACCAAAACAGCCTAGACTTTAGATATTTTAATTTCTTTGAAAGTAAGATAATCTATATGTAAACTCAATGTATTTTTACTTTTAACAACCATTGCATTGTAACAATACAGTTTTATCCTTTAAATAAAAGAGCAAGTTAAAGCCACTTATTTTGAAATAAGCCAGCAGATAAACACTTTCTGGTTAAACTATTAAAATCTGACTTTATCCTACAGAGCCTGGTCTTATAGTTATAATCTAGACCATCTCTAATACAGGGCATTCTAGAGAGAATTAGTTGGAATAGCTTCCAATAAATCAAAAATTTCTGGGACCACCTGGGTGGCTCAGGTGGTTAAGTATCTGACTCTTGATTTCAGCTCAGGTCATGACCTCACCATTTTTCAGATGGAGCCCCTCATTGGGCCCCACAGTGCTTGGGTTTCTCTCTCTCCTTCTGCCCCTACCCAGCTCATACTTTCTCTGTCTCTCTCAAAATAAACAAACATTTACAGAAATTTTTTTTCTGTAGGGTTGCCAGATTTAGCATACAAAAATATAGGAGTCCCAGTTAAATTTGAATTTCTGATACTGCCAATATTAAATGGGACATACTTAAACTAAAATATTATTTGTTGTCTATCTGAAATTTGAAATTTGAGTTTACCTGAACATCCTGTATTTTATCTAGCTAAGTGTTCAGGATAATCTTAGATTAAACACCTTAGGTAAGGAACTCTTAACCATGAATTTCAGTCATGGGTTTGAGGGAGTTGATGAACACCTGAAATTGGCTGTAAAAGATTTTTGATAGCTATGTCTGCAATATTTTCTGAGAACAGCTTGTATCTGTGGCTCTTAATGAAGAATTTGTGTCTTATAGAGTTTTGAAAAGTTGTGCCTGAGAAGGTTCAGAACAGTGGGTAGAAGATGCTATCACTTTTTGTTTAATAGAGCAGGTTTTTACTCTGAGTTTATATGCACAGAATACCTCTGAAAGGACAAACAAGAAACTGGAAGTAGGGGTTACCTCTGGAGGGGGGAAATAGCAGACTGGAGTGAGAAACCTCACTTTTCATTACCACTCTTTTGCACCATTTCCAATTTTATTTGGAAATAATTTTTATTACATTATTTTATTTTAATTTCATTACATTGCCCGTGTTTTACCTATTTAAAAAGAGTTTAGAATTAAAAAATAACAACAGTGCCTAGGCCTCACTCCAGGCCTATTAAGTCAGAATTTCTTCATTTCCAGTGGTTGGGCCATGATATTTGTATGTAGCTGTGTTTGCTATTTTTAAACTCCACAATGTATTTTGATTATTCATCTAAATCACACACATACTGTTCTAGAGCATTTGCCAAAAAAACTATAAACACAAACACACACACTCCACAATCACATAAATACCATCCTTTGTATCTCCCAGGAAAGACTGAGAAAATGAATGACTCACTTCAAGCTACACTGGAGAGATTCTGTTTAGAATCTGATGGGGAGTGAGTCAAACCAGGCCACACTCAGGGGTGGGGAGGCAGGAAACCGCTCAACGTTTAAGTTGAAGGCTCAGGAAAATGGATTCCTAATTAACGTTTCTGGCCCCTAGAGTACGAAATGGAGTAATTGAGCAGTTGCTTACACCTCTATTAAGTAACCTGCCTTTTTTGCACTTCTAATGGGGGAGGCCAGGAGTAGCAAGGACCTGCCACTCCTGGAAACTCTTCCTAGTGTTCTGGCATCATAGGAATTTGCCTAGCCTGGTTCAAGGAGACAGCCCCACCTATTCACAATTTATCTCATCCTACCCACTACCCAGCAAATGTCATTCCATGTTCACGGACTGACTACAATTCTTCGGGATTCAATCACTGTCCCCAGCTGAGTGTGCTAGAGCACTGAGTCATTCTCCTGAAGCCAACCTGAAGAAACAGTATCTCTTCTCCACCATTTCAGCAAAATTGGCAGCAAAGAATTTTTTCATAGGCAAATATATAATCTGAGGGGGAAAATTTTATTTCTCTTTTTTAGTGTTCTATTTCTGGTCTATTGTGTTCAGAGGAAAGGAATACCACAAATTACGTGGCTGTACCACAATTTAGGCAATGCATTTGATTTCATTCACAAAAACAACTCTAGCCATTGTTATGAACCCATATTGTAGAAAATAGTGTCTGGTGTCCTTCTATTGACAGCAGTCCTGGGGCTTCTTGGAGATCTTGAGCCTCCAAATTGGGTAATTTCTGAGGTCTTTATGGCCATTTCACTTATTCTTTGAAAGAGGGTGATTCAAAATTTTCCTTGATAGGGGCGCCTGGGTGGCTCAGTCGGTTGAGCATCCGACTTCAGCTCAGGTCACGATCTCGCGGTCCGTGAGTTCGAGCCCCGCGTCGGGCTCTGTGCTGACGGCTCAGAGCCTGGAGCCTGTTTCACATTCTGTGTCTCCCTCTCTCTCTGCCCCTCCCCCGTTCATGCTCTGTCTCTCTCTGTCTCAAAAATAAATAAACGTTAAAAAAAAAATTTTCCTTGATAATGCTAAATATTTTGTTGGTTAAAAGGACCCAGGTGGTCTTCTTAAAATCCTTAAATTGACATTTTTAATGAAAAGAAATAGTACAGAATTGTGAATTTTGTCAACACCCAAGAACCTTTACAATATGGACTCGAACTACCTTTCCACTCATCTCCTACCACTCTGCCATTACTCCTAAGCTCTAGCCATATCCAACTGCACTGAGTTCCACGACTGCTTGGGTACACTATCATGCCTCTGTGCATGTGTTCCTCTACATCTGGCTAACTCTTACACATTCTCAAGGACTCACCTTATATTCTGGGTCTGAGAAGCCTTGTGTGAATATTCCTTTCCCTCTTCTTTCCTCTCCTGACGTTGTACTTGGTATGTTCTATTGTTCCCGGTACCTACATCTAAACAGATAATTCAAATAGTCTTTTTATTTGTCTGTCTCCTTTGAGCTCAGGACTATTCTTGGCACAGAACAGGTACACAATTAATATTTAATAAATGAAAATCAAAGGTTCTCAAATAATAAGACAAAATTCCCTTTCTACATAGCTTTAAAGTTGACAATAGATGTACATAAGTCATATTTCTAAGATTGATTTTCAGATCCTTTTACATCAAATGCCTATATACCATTCTTATTTGCTTCCAAATTGCCAGTAAACTAGAATTAAAATGTGAATTAAAAGAAATCTTAAAATGAAAATTATTTATAAAATAATGTTTTCTTAATTGTACTCTTTTTTATATAGAAAAAGAATTGTCAGCAGCTAATTATTTTAGATTTGTAAAATGCACAGTTTTTGTACATTCTTTAAAATTAATAAATTCTCTTAAACTTGAAAGTTATTTAGAAATTGCACATAAAAATGGTATTAATTACTTGTTCAGAATATAAATTAAAAGAAACTCTTTAAAAATTAATAAAAAGAATTCAGAAAAACCAAAGCAACCATGACTGCCACTTTCCTGGCGAAAGATCAGTAGAGATGAGTTAAGTGCTTATCTTATTAAAGAGATAATAATCCACAAAAAAGGAAGCAAGCTTAATGGTGATTTTTTTGAAGTAGGGATAAACTGAATTCAGTTATGACTCCCAAACTTGTAATCTAAACACTTTATCTTTTTCTATTTGTTGTTTTCTTAAAGAATTATACCTGCAAGTATACAATATAATTAAACAACACACTTTAATGCATTTAAGCACAATAGATCATTTGGCAAGGCTTAGACAGAAATACAGCCAGATAAAGCCATATGTGAAAATATATAATCATAAACTTCAAGAAGCAGTAAACAACTTAATTTACATTCAAATATAAAAGTTATAAATTAACAGAAATAATTTTAGAATCCAACACCATTTGTTTGAAACCACACAATCAGATTTTTTAAATTACAAATCTTATTTTTTAAATTACAAATCTTATTTTTTAAATTTCTGGGGAGGATTCACGGTTGTTGCTATTGTTATTGTTATCTTTTACCAAGCCTACTATGAAGAGGTAAAAGAGGAAACACTTGATTTCATATTATCAGATTTGTTTTCTAACTGTTAAATGTGTTTATGTTTCCCTAGCTTGATGGTAACATCTTCTCAGGTTTGGATCAGATCAGTCACAAGGCAGATTAATACTGGCTTTGAGGTTGATTAATTGATTTTGAAGTGTCACCAGGATCATCCCTAAGCCTATATAATCTGCTTCACTTCAAGCAAATTGTTTATCTTTTAAATTCCCCCAAGAAAGGAGAGCTTTAAACTCCCAGAAAATGCAGTACCTTTTGGATAATGATGAAACCATCCCCTATTATAATCAAATGTGTTCAGGTTTTGTCAAAACATGCAAGCATCTGCATATTAAAGGATTCTAACGGGATTTTTTAATGACTTTTTTTTCCCAGAAAAACTCTATCAAATAATGAACTTAGCTCTACTTTAAACCATATAGCTTTAAAAAAACCTGAACATAAAAACACCCAGTTTGGCACTGAAGAGTAGGAAAGCTATAGCCTCTTTATCAAACAGTGCTCAATCAACTGGATACCCATATGGAAAAAATAAATCTTGACCACTGCCTCCTATAATACACAAAATTCAATCCCAGGTAGATTTTAGATCTAACTGTGAGAATTAATGTAGTGAAGCTTCTAGAACATATCATAAGAGATTATCTTCATGATGTGATATTAGCACAAGTGTATTAAACAGGATACAAAAAAGCACTAATTATAAAGGAAAAAAATTGGTAAATTGCCGTTCATTAAAATTTATCAAAAAATGCTTTAGAGAGAATGAAAAAAGAAGCTCAGAATGGAGAATATATACACTAGCATTACATATATACCCAACATAGGACTCATATTGAGAATATGAAAAGAACTACAAAACAGTAAGATAAAGCACATGATAGAAAATTGGCAAAATACATGAATCAGCACTTCACCTACGAAAATATTCAGGGGCGCCTGTCTGGCTCAGTTGGTAGAGCATCTGACTCTTGATCTTGGGGTCATGAGTTCAAGCCGCCATGTTGGGGGTAGAGATTATTAAAAGCAAAAAAGAAAATATTCAAATGGTTTACAAACATTAAAAAGTGTTTAGTCTTATTAGATATCAGAGAAATGCACATTAAAACCAACAATGAAATATTACTACATGTCTGTCAAATAGTTAAAATTTGAAGGACTGACAATTCTAAGTGTTGGTGAAAACATGGAACAATGCAAATTCTCACACACTGGTGAAAATGTGAATTGCTACAGCTTTGAGAAATTATTTGACAATATCACGTACTGTATGACCCAAAAATTCTACTTCTAGTATATACTCAAAATGAATACATTCATATGTGCACCAAAAGGCATGTACAAGGATGTTCATAGCAGCAATTATTCAGTTAAATACTGGAAACACCCCAAATTTCCTTCAGTTGTAGAATGGAGAAATAGAGGTATATTCATGTAATAAAATATATTACCACAAAGAAAAAGAATTAAATATAACTACAAGCAAAAGTAACAAAAATATTAAGTAAAAGAAGCCAGACAAAAAGAATCCGTAATATATAATTACACTTATAAAATTTCTAACAACAGGAAAACCTAAATTATAACATTGGAAGTCAGGATAATGTTTATCTCTGGGGAGAAGAAAAGGGTGATGATTAAGAGGAAGTACAAGAGGGTCTTTTGAGATACTAATAATATTCTTTCACTTTAGATGGGTGATGCTTGTACAAGGTGTTTCTACTTTGTGATGATACTTCAAACTGGAGGTACTTAGATTTGTGTATTTGTATATGCTATGATTTAAGTTTTAGAAAGTTAATTTTTAAAAGAAAAAAGCTGATCTCTTAGGGGTACTTATTTACCTTTTTAAAAATATTTTATCGGGCACCTGGGTGGCTCAGTCGGTTGAGGTCCAACTTCGGTTCAGGTCATGATCTCATGGTCTGTGAGTTCGAGCCCCGCGTCGGTCTCTGTGCTGACAGCATAGAGCCTGGAGCCTGCTTCAAATTCTGCGTCTCCCTCTCTCTCTGACCCTCCCCTGTTCATGCTCTGTCTCTCTCTGTCTCAGAAATAAACATAAAAAAATTTTTTTTTAAATATTTGATTGTATTTATTTGGGGGAGAGAGAGAGAGAGAGCACAAGCAGGAGAGACAGAATCTTAAGCAGGCTCCATACCCAGCACAGAGCCAGACACAGGGCTTGATCCTACAACCCTGGGATCATGACCTGAGCTGAAATCAAGAGTTGGTAGCTCAACCAATTGAGCCGCCCAGGCACCCCAGGGGTATTTATTTACCTTGTGAAATAATTCTGCTTTCCAAAAAAAATGTTGGACCATTTATAATGTCTTACAATTTTCATAGAACTTTTCAGAAATTTGTCCATTGAGTAACAGAAGTTACACTTAGGCAAATGATTAAACATAAGGTAGGGAGTTTAATCACTACATTAGTTTTGACTGCCATCTAATGGCGAGAATGCTGCATTATATAGAAGCAAATAGAACCTGTCCCTGCAGTGGGCAAAAGAACACGGACTTTGGCTACAGTTTGCAGGCCTGTTTTTCTGTAAATGTATTACTTGCAAGTATTAGACAAATATTTGGACACTATGTAAATATTAGGCATAATATTAGGACATGTAGACGTTAAGACATGATGTAAATATTAGACATTCACTTAAGACTATCAAATCTGGAATAAAACCAAATTTTCCATTTCTTTGTGTAAGAATTTCATGACTCTTTTCCAATTTTTATTCTGCCTCCTGACCATAATTTACAGTCCTTACAGATTACAGCCCACTTAGCGTGGCAGGTATTAGGCAGCAACAATATATATTTCTGTTACCATGAAAATCCAAAAGGAGAAATAGACTTAATATGTGTAATTCAATTCTTGGAATATAAGCAGTGCTCGGTACAAAACATTGGATTAATGTACTGCTTAAAGCATTCTACTTGGAGCTTAGCTTTTCAGTGGGATTTTGAAAGCAAAGGCCTATGTGGCACATTGCTATCATCTGACCTAGAAGATACATATACTGTGATGAAATCTACCACTGAAAGAGAAAGGTAGAGAAGGCTTAGGTGAGAATTCTAGGTGAAAATAAGCACTTTTGAACCTCAAGTATTAACTAGATACTTTTGAAAGCAAAGAAGAATTTCCCTAGGTAGAATCTTTGGAAAGAAGCTTTAAGATAACTGGCACCCTTTGGTGGATTTCAATAATTTCCATGGAAACTGAAAAATAGAAATTGGAAAAGAGGAAGTTTTGGCTTTATTTCTTCTGTTTATTGCTCCTCATCAAATCCAGTCTGATTACTAAGAAACCAAGGTGAACACAGGTCCACCTCCAGCAAAATGCCCAACACTTTATATTATGATTAATCCAGATAGAACTAATAAATTGGTTTTTTGTTTGCTTGTATGACAGTTTTATTGAGGTATAATTGACATATTATAAACTGCACATATTTAAAGGGATATATATATATATATATATATATATATATATATAGTAAAACCTTGGTTTGCAAGCATAATTTGTTCCAGAAACGTGCTTGTAATTCAAAGCACTTGTATATCAAAGTAAATTTCAAGAACCATTGGCTCAGTTGTGATCATGTGACGTTCAGTGTCATACTACTCGTATTGCAAGACATCGCTCATTTAACAAGTTAAAATTTATTAGAAATATTCGTTCGTCTTGAGAAACACTCACAGAACAAGTTACTTGCAATCCAAGGTTTTAATCTCAACAATCAAGATGATGAATATATTCATCACCCCCAAAAGTTCCCTCATGACCCTTTGTAACCCAAAACTTCTTCCCTCTAAACTGCTCTGTCCCTAGGCATCCATTGATTTGCTTCTTATCAGTATAGATTAATTTACATTTTCTAGAATTTTCTGTAAACAGAATCATGATGTATGTACTCTTCACCGCCATACTCCTTTTACTCTGCAATTATTTTGAATTCATCTATATTGTTGCTGTATAGGGGTGCCTGGGTGTCTGAGTAAGTTAAGCATCCGACTCTTGATTTTAGCTCAGTCATGATCTCATGGTTCTTGGGATTGAGCCACTGATAGCACAGAGTCTGCTTGAGATTCAGTCTCTCTCTCTCCCCCTTCCCCTCATCTCTATAAATAAATAAATAGGGTAGGGGTACCTGGGTGGCTCAGCCACTTAAGTGTCTGACTTCAACTCAGGTCATCATCTCACAGTCCATGGGTTCAAGCCCCATGTCGGGCTCTGTGCTGACAGCTCAAAGCCTGGAGCCTGCTTCGGATTCTGTGTCTCCCTCTCTCTCTGCCTCTCCCCAAATCGTGGTCTGTCTCTCTCTCTCTCTCAAAAAGTAAATAAACATTAAAAAAAATAAATAAACATTTTAATAGGAAAAAAGTTTATATTGTTGCTATTTAAATTGTTAATTCCTTTTTACTATGGAGTAGTGTCCCATTGTGTGGGTATACTACAATTTGTTTATCCATTCATTTGATCAATGTTTAATTTTTTTGTTTTACCAATAGACTAATTCTAAATATTACTAATAAAGCTGCTATGAACATTTGTGTAAAAGTATGTGTGTAAATATATGCTTTCATTTTTTTCTTTACAGTGAGTAACTAGAAGGGGTCAGCAGACTGAATGATGACCCACTGAAGATGTCCATGTCCTAATCCCCAGAACCTGTGAATATGTTACCTTATAGGGCAAAAGTTACTTTGCAGGTGTGATTAAGTTAAGGAACCCAAAATGGGGAGATTATCCTGATTATCCAAGTAAGCCCAGTGTAATCACAAACATCCTTACAAGAGGCAGGCAGCAGAGTTAGACAGAAGATGAGGTGATGATGGAGCAGAAGATAGAGAAATTAGAAGAGGCTATGCTGTTGGCTGCGAAGATGGGGAATGGGATCATGAGCCAAGGAATGCAGGCAGCCTCAAGAGCTAGATGGCAAAGAAACTAATTCTCCCCTGGAACTTCCAGCAGGAACCAGCCCTACCAACACCTTGAGTTATCCCAGACAGATTGACTTTGGGCTCCAAAGCTGTAAGATAATAAATATATGTAGTTTAAAGTCATGAAGTTTGTGATAATTTGTTATAGCAGCAATAGAAATAATGCAATAGAATGTAATTGCTAAGTCATATAATAGGTCTATGTTAAACTTTTCAAGAAATTCCCAATTGTTTTCAAAAGTGATTGTACCATTTTAAGTTCCCACTAGCAGAGAGTTCCAGGTGCTTCACATGTTCACTGGTACTTAGTATTATCATTCTTTCCAATATAACATTCTAGAGGGTATATGGTGTTACCTCATTGCATTTCAAATTTGCATTTCCCTGATGAACAGCGATGTCGAGCATTATGTCATGTCCTTATTTCCCAATCATATACCTTCTTTGGTGAAGTAACTATTTAAATCTCTCTTGGGGTGCCTCGGTGGCTCAGTCAGTTAAGCGTCCGACTTTGGCTCAGGTTATGATCTCATGGTCCATGAGTTCGAGCCCCACATCGGGCTCTGTGCTGACAGCTCAAAGGCTGGAATCTGCTTCAGATTCTGTGTCTCCCTCTCTCTCTGCTCCTCTCCTGCTCCCACTCTGTCTCTCTCTGTCTCTCAAAAATGAATAAATGTAAAAATTTTTTTTTATCTCTCTTGCCTATTTAAAAAAAATTGGTTTATCCTCTTCTTTTTTTTTGTAAGTAGACTTCATGCCCAGCATAGATCACAACCCTGTGATCAAGACCTGAGCTGAGATCAAGAGTCATTGCTTAACCAACTGAGCCACCCAGGCGCCCCCTGTTTATCTTCTTCTTACTGAGTTGTATGAGTTCTTTATGTATATTTTTAAAATAATTAATTTTTTAATTTTTTAATTTACATCAAGTTACTTAGCATATAGTGCAATAATGATTTCAGGAATAGATTCCAGTGATTCATCCCCTATGTGTAATACCCAGTGCTCATCCCAACAAGTGTCTTCTTTAATGCCCCTTACCCATTAAGCCCATCCCCCCACCAAAAACCCCTCCCACAACCCTCAGTTTGTTCTCTGTATTGAAAAGTCTCTTGTGTTTTGTCCCTCTCCCTGTTTTTATATTATTTTTGCTTCCCTTCCCTTATGTTCATCTGTTTGTATCTTAAGAGTTCTTTATATATTTCAAATACCAACTCTTTATTGGATATATGTTTTGTGAAATTTTTCCAAGCCCATAAGAGTGTATCTTGAAGAGCAAAAGTTTTTAATTTTTATAAAGTCCAGTTTGTTGTTTGTGGTAAGCAGCTTCTAAAATGGCTTCCAATGATCCCCACTTTCTGGTATTTGTGCCCTTGTGTAATCCTCTCCCCTTGAGTGTGAGCTGGACCTAATGATTTATTTCTAATGAAAAGTTTATGGGGAAAGTGATGGAATGTCACTTCTAAGAGTCTGCTACAAAAGCCTGTGACTTCCTTCTTGTTTGTAGCCTTTCTTTGCATTTTTCTTTCATTCTTCCCCTGATGAAGCAGGCTGCTCTGTTGTGAGCTACCCTATTGAGAAGCCCATGTGGCCTGAGGTTGGCCTCTGGCTAATAACCAGCAAGGAAATAAGACTTTCTCAACAACCCTTGAGAAACTGAATCCTGCCAATAACCATATGAGTGAGCTTGAAAGTGAACCCTTGCCCAGATGGTCCTTCAGATGAGACCACAGCCACATTGACAGCTTCATTACATGCTTATGAGAGACTCTGAAGCAGGAGGCCTAGCTAAATCATGCCCAGATTCCTGACACACAAAAGTTATAATGTATATTGTTTTAAGTCAGTAAGATTGGAGGTAATTTTTACATGACAGTAAAGAATCAATACAGTAGACATTTTAAATGATTTTTTGTGTCCTATTTAAGAAACCTTTGCCACCCCCCCCCCCGCCAAAATATATCTTTCCCAAACCCAAAGACATGAAGATTTTCTCCTATGTTTGTTTTTAGAAATTTTAAAGTGTTAGCTTTTATGTTTAAGAGTATGGTCCATTTTGAATTAATTTTTGTATATAGTGTATACACAATGTGAAATAACAGTGTATAGCATGTGTATAGTGTGAGGCTCATTTTGTCACATATGGCTATCCAATTGTTTCAGCATCATTTGTTTGAAAGATTACCCTTTCTCCAGTAAATTACATTAATTCTTTGTAAAAATGAATTGACCATGTTAAGTGTGAATCTAGTTACAAACTCTCTGTTCTATTGTCTATTTTTACACCAATACCATAGCATCTTGATTACTGTGGCTTTATAAGTCTGAGTATTAAATAGTGTAAATCTTTCCCCACTTCTTTTTCAAGGTTGTTTTGGGGGATGTGGGTGGCTCAATAGGTTGAGCATCCAACTCCTGATTTCAGCTCAGGTTATAATCTCAAGGTTGTGGGATCAAGCCCTGCATCAAGCTTCTCACTGGATGTGGAGGGTGCTTGAGATTCTCTCTCCCTGTGTCCCTCTGCCCCTCTCCCAACTTGGGCACACGCATGCATGTACACACTCTCTTTCTCTGTCTTTCTAAAATAAATAAGTGCACTTGGGTGGCTCAGTCAGTTGAGTGTCCAACTTCAGCTCAGGTCATGATCTCATGGTTTGTGGGTTTGAGTCCCTCATTGGGCTCTATGCTAATAGCTCAGAGCCTGGAGCCCACTTCAGACTCTGTGTCTCCCTCTCTCTCTGCCCCTGCCCCACCTGCACTGTTTTTCTCTCTCTGTCAAAAATAAATAAACATTAAAAAAATTTTAATAAACAAAACAAAGTTACTTTGCCTGTTATAGATTATTTTCATTTTCATAAACATTTTAGAATCATCTTGTCAATTTCTACAAAAAAATTCTGCTGACCTTTGTTATTGGGGTTATATTGAATCTATAAGGGAAGAATTGACATGTCAACAACATTGAGTCTTCTGATCCATGAATAGGCTATATTTCTCCATTTATTTTGGTCTTCCTTAATTTCTGTCAGCAACGTTTTATCTTTATCAGTGTATAGGCTTTCAACATCTTTCATCAAATTTATTTCTAAATACTTCATATTTTTAATGATATTAAGACTGATAGAAATTTTTAAATTTTAATTCCTTACTGTGGCTAGTATTTTTATATTTTTTCTATATTGACCTTGTGTACTTCAATGATGATAAGTCACTTCCTAGGCATAGTAGTTTTTTTTTTTTTTTAACAGTTCCTTATTTTTTTTATTTTTTTAAGTAATCTCTACTCCCAATGTTGGGCTCTAACTTACAATCCCAAGATCAAGAGTCACATGCTCTACCAGCTGAGCCAGTCAGACACCTGAGTTCCTTAGGATTTTCTACAAAGATGGCTATGCTGTGTACAAATATAGCTTTCTTTCTTCTTCTACAATCTATATGGTTTTTGTCTCTTTTTATGGCCTTAATACAGTGTTGAATAAAAAAAAAAAAGAGCATGGGGGCACCTGGGTGGCTCAGTCGGTTAAGCGTCCGACTTCGGCTCAGGTCATGATCTCACGGTCTGTGAGTTCGAGCCCCACGTCAGGCTCTGTGCTGACAGCTCAGAGCCTGGAGCCTGTTTCAGATTCTGTGTCTCCCCCTCTCTCTGCCCCTCCCCTGTTCACACTCTGTCTCTCTCTGTCTCAAAAATAAATAAACGTTAAAAAAAAAAATTAAAAAAAAAAAAGAGCATGGACATTTTTTGCCATGTTTGGAACCTTAGAGGGAAAGATCTTTTATGATTAACCATAAGGCTAGCTGTCAGGTTTTTTTCTATATGGACTTTGTCACGCTGAGGAAGTTCCCTTCTATTGCTACTTTGCTGGAAGTTTTCATGGGGAATGAATGTAAGCTTTGTCAAATGATTTCTATCTATTGGGACGAATGTGTGAGGGTGTGTGTGTGATTTTCAAATGTCATACCAGTCTTACTTTCCAGGGATAAACTACTTTAATCATAATGTATCATCCTTTGTATTCATTATTGGATTTATTTTGCCCAAATTGTCTGAAGACATTTTTTACCTTTATGTTTATGAGGAATATTAGAATGTACTTTTTTCTTCTATTGTTTTTTGTCTGGTGTTGGTACCAGGTTATTGCTGATCTCATACAATGAATTAAGAAGCATTCCCTCCTCTTCGATTATCTGAAGGAATTTTTATACAATCTTAATTATTTCACGTTTACATTTTGATGAACTTCAACAGTGCAGTCTGGGCCTAGGGTTTTCTTTATGGTTTTCTTTATGGTTTTCTTTATGTTTTTAACTAAAAATTTGATTTAATAGCTATAAAACTTTTCATATTATCTTTTAGAGTAATCTTTTGAGTAAGCTTTAGTAGTTTGTATATTTCATCTAAGTTTGTTGAAATTATTGGTATAAAGTTGTTCCTAATAATAGTTTCTTATGTTTTTAATGTTTATAGACTATAGTGATGTTCCTCTCCTTCTTAATATTTATGATTTATGATTTAATAAATTCTTAATATTTATGATTTATGATTTTAATAGTTACATAGTAAAGGTAAATGTCTTCTTTATTTACCTTTACTATGTAACTATTAAAATACACACATAATGGATAGACAGCACTGTAATGTATAAAGTAAATATGTAGTCAAGACATTCGTGTTCCTGAAGCTTTTGAAGTAGACATTTCCATGAGATTTCTATGGGATAACTTTCAAGAAAGCAAACAAGGAGAATAAAACATTTATATTGGTTCCTGAGTTGAGGGGTGTCTTCTGGACCCACACTCTAAGCAATCCAATCCTCTTTTATCCTATATAGAACAGGTCAGAATCAATATGTGAAAATATTCCCTTGGCTTAGAGTTTGTGGAAGATATTTTTCCCAATGTGTTTTTATTGTGGTAAAGTGCACATGACATAAAATTTACCACCTTAACCATTTTTAAGTGTACATTTCAGTGGCATTAAATACTTTGCTAATGTTGTACAACCATTACCACCATCCATTTCTATAACTTTTCATCCTGTGAAATTGAAACTCTATACCTGTCACCAGGGACTCATCAACAAGCTCCAAACAAGCCACAATAGCATAGTTTTGTAGCCCTCCTTACAGGTGCTGCTTGCCACCAGAAACTAAGGGCTGGATGCCAGAGGCTGCAAGCTCCAAACAAGCCCCCCTGACCTAGTTTTTGGCTGATATAATCCAATTTAGATGCTGTGCTAACCTTTCAGATGACCTCAGGATCATTACCATCTAATTGTAACAATAAAAAACATAACTACCAGTACCATAATAGATCTGACTGCATCTGTTTAAGGGAGGAAAGAGGTGGCACTCTGATTCTGAGAAGTCTCTTCCCTCTTCTCCAAAAAATCCTGGGATGTCAACTTAATTACCAGCCTCTTAATTACCCTAACCCCTTAAAACACTGACCAGGAGACCTAATCGGGGAGAAGGTGCCTTTAGAACATGGGTTCCTGGGGCACTTGGGTGGCTGAGTCAGTTAAGCATCCCACTCTTGATCTCAGCTCATGTCTTGATCTCAGGGTCCAGAGTTCAAGCCCCGTGTTGGACTCTACTCTGGGCATGAAGCCTACTTAAAACAAACAAACAAAAACAAATCATGGGTTCTTTTCTTCATTCTCTGGTCATTGAATAAATTACCTGCTTGCCATCAAATACTGTTTGGTTATTTGGTGAACTGTACTGAGTAGGAAAAGAAACTGCCACTTTGATAACATACCCATCAAACAGCAAACTCCTAATTCCCCCTTCTCCCCCTGGGAATCACCATTCTGTTTTCTGTCTTTATGATTTTGATTACTCTAAGTACCTCATATAAGTGGAATCTTACAGAATTTTTCTTTTTGTGACCTTCTTATTTCACTTAACATAATGTCCTTAAGGTTCACCCAGTTGTAGCATATGTCAGAATTTCCTTCCTTTTAAAGGCTGAAAAATACTCCCTGGTATGTATATAACACATTTTACTTTTCCATTTATCTGTAGATGGGCACCTGGGTTGTGTTCACATTTTAACTATTGTGAATGATGCTGCTACGAACATGGGTATACAAATAGCTGATCAAGTCTCTGCTTTCAATTCTTTTGGGCTTATAGACAGAAGTGAAATTGCTGGATCATGTGGTAATTCTATGCTTACTTTTTTGAGGAATCTCTACACTGCTTTCCACAGCAGTTACCATTTTACATCCTGCCAACAGAGCACAGGTGTTCCAATTTCTCATCCTCTCCAACACTTGTTATTTTCTGATTATTTGATGATAGCCATCCTAATGGGTATAAAGGGATATCTCATTGTAGTTTTCACTAGCATTTTCCTAATGATTAGTGATGTTGACTATCTTTTCATGTGCTAATAAGCTTTTTGTAGATCTTTGGAGAAATGTTATTTAAGTTCTTTGCCCATTTTTTAATAAAGTTGTTTGTTGGTTTTGTATTGTTGAGTTTTAGGAATTCTCTATATATTCTAGATGTTAATCCCTTATCATATATTTAATTTGCAAATATTTTCTCCCATTCTGTCATTTGTCTTTTTACTCTGTTGATAGTGTCTTTCGATGTGCAAAATGTCTTAGTTTTCATGAAATGTAATTTGTCTATTTTTTCTTTTGTTGCCTTTGACTTTGGTGTCATATCCAAGAAATCAGTGCCAAATCCAATATTGTGAAGATTTTACCCTATATTTTCTTCTAAGAGTTCTATAGCTTTAGGTCTTACATGTATGTCTTTCATCCATTTTGACTTAATTTTTATATATGGTGTTAGGGAAGGGTCCAATTTCATTCTTTTGCATATGGATATCCAGTATTCCCACCACCATTTTTGAAAAGACTGTCCTTCCCCCATTGAATAGTCTTGGCACCCTTGTCAAAAGTCCTTTGACCATATATGTTAGGGTTTATGGCTCTGTATTCTATTCCATTGATCTATATGTCTGTTTTTACACCATTACCACATTGTTTTGATTCCTATAGCTTTGTAGTAAGTTTTGAAATTAGGAAGTGTAAATAACCCAGCTTTGTTCTTTTTTCGGATTGCTTTGGTTACTCCAAGTCCATTGAGATTCTGTATGAATTTTAAGATAGGTTTTTCTATTTCTTCAAAAAAAAATGTCATTGAAATTTTGGTAGGGATTGCACTGAATCTGTAAATCATTCTGGGTAGTATTGATGGCTTAACAATATTAAGTTTTCCAATCCATCAACACAGGATACCTTTGGCTTATTTATGTTTTCTTTAAGTTCTCTCAACAGTGGTTTGTAATTTTCATCATTCAAGTCTTTTACCTCCTTGGTTAAGTTAATTCCTAAGTATTTTTTATGTCATTGAAAATGAAATTGTTTTCATAATTTCTCTTTCAGATTGTTGTTATTGTATAGAAATGTAACTGATTTTTGTGTGTTGACTCTGTATCCTGTTACTTTGCTGAATTTATTAGTTCTGACAGCTTTTTTGTAGAATCTTTAGGGATTTCTACACGTAAGATCATATCATTTTTATACAGAGATACATTTGCTTCTTCCTTTTTAAGTTTGTTTATTTTAAGAGAGAGAGAGAGATCATGCATGAGAGAGTGGGGGAGGGGCAGCGAAAGAGGGAGATAGAGAATCCCAAGCAGGCTCCATGCTGCTACCTCAGAGTCCAACACAGAGCTTCATCTCACCAACCATGAAATCATGACCTGAGCCAAGATCATGACCTGAACCAAAATCAAGAGTTGGATGCTTAACCCGCTAAGCCACCCAGGTGCCCCTACTTCTTACTTTTTAATTTGGATGCCTGTTCTTGAGTAGAACATCCAGTACTATTTTGAGTAGAAGTGGTGGATGGGGTATCCTTATCTTATTCCTCATCTTAGAGGAAAAGCTTTCACTCTTTCACTACTGAGTCTATTTGCTGTTGGTTTTTTATATAAGGCTTTTATTATGTGTAGGTAATACTCTTCAGTTCCTAGTTTTATCATGGAAGGGTATTGATAAATGTGTTTTCTGCATCAGTTTGAGATGATCATATACTTTTTTCCTTCACTGGGTTAAAGTGGTATATTACACTGATTAGTTTTCATAGGTTGAAGCACCCTTGCCTTCCAGGAATAAATCCCACTTGATAATGGTATATATTCCTGTTAATATGCTGCTGAGTGAGAAGGTACTTACATTTAAAAATTTTATTTAACAAACACAAGTTATCCGCAGCAACTTCTTACTCAGCATGTGTCTGGAGGCAAGAGAAACAAAAGCAAAAATGAACTACTGGGACCTCATCAAAATAAAAACCTTCTGCACAGCGAAGGAAACAATCAGCAAAACTAAAAGGCAACCGACAGAATGGGAGAAGATATTTGCAAACGACATATCAGATAAAGGGTTAGTATCCAAAATCTATAAAGAACTTACCAAACTCGACACCCAAAAAACAAGGAATCCAGTGAAGAAATGGACAAAAGACATGAATAGACACTTCTCCAAAGAAGATATCCAGATGGCCAACTGACACATGAAAGAATTCTCAACATCACTCATCATCAGGGAAATACAAATCAAAACCACAATGAGATACCACCTTACACCTGTCAGAATGACTAACATGAACAACTCAGGCAACAACAGATGTTGGCAAGGACACGGAGAAAGAGGATCTCTTTTGCATTGTTGGTGGGAATGCAAGCTGGTGCAGCCACTCTGGAAAACAGTATGGAGGTTCCTCAAAAAACTAAAAATGGAACTACCCCAGACCCAGCAATTGCACTACTAGGTATTTATCCAAGGGATATGGGTATGCTGTTTCGAAGGGACACATGCACCCCAATGTTTATAGCAGCACTATCAACAATAGCCAAAGTATGGAAAGAGCCCAAATGTCCATCGATGGATGTATGGATAAAGAAGAAGTGGTATATATATACAATGGAGTATTACTCGGCAATCAAAAGGAATGAAATCTTGCCATTTGCAACTACGTGGATGGAACTGGAGGGTATTATGCTAAGCTAAATTTGTCAGTCAGAGAAAGACAAAAATCATATGACTTCACTCTTATGAGGACTTTAAGAGACAAAACAGATGAACAGAAGGGAAGGGAAACAAAAATAATAGAAAAACAGGGAGGGGGACAAAACAGGAGAGACTCATAAATATGGAGAACAAACTGAGGGTTACTGGAGGGGTTGTCGGAGGGGGGATGGGCTAAATGGGTAAGGGGCACTAAGGAATCCACTCCTGAAATCATTGTTGCACTATATGCTAACTAATTTGGATGTACATTTTAAAAAATAAAAAAATACAATTTAAAATTAAAAAAAAAAAAAGGAGAGATTTACATAAGATGGCCTCTATGGTCTCTTTAAATATCTAAGCACATGAATATAAATTTCCTTAAAAGTTGGGAAAGTTTTCATTTCTATAAGATGTTAGAAATTTGAAATTTTTTACCCTTAAAAGAAAGCTGGGCTTAATGGAAAACCTGGAGCAATATAATAATAACTTATAGGTAATCAGACCTGACACTTACATAGTACTTCCCAGCTTAACAATTGCTTTCACACATATGATCTCAGAATCTGACAACTCAGATACTGATAATAAATGTCTTGGTATTGGGGCACCTGGATGGCTCAGTCGATTACATGTCTGACTCTTGATTTCAGTTCAGGCATGATCTTATGATTGTGAGATCAACCCCATGTCAGGCTCTGCACTGGGCTGGAACCTGCTTAAAAGCTTCTCTCTCTCCCTCTCCCTTTGCACCTTCCCTGCTCGTGTACTCTCTCAGAATGAATGAATGAATGATTGAATGAATGAATGAATGAATGAATAAATAAATAAATGTCTTGGTATTATATATAATTTATGAATTTATAAGCTGAAATTATCTAAATGTTCTCCAAAATAGGATAAAGATCTGTAGCCAACTAGAGAAAAAGGGGGGAACGTAAAAAACATAAAAAAGGGGGGAGCCAGGAATAATAGCCTGGCTCTCACTCCAGTGTATGTAGGAAAGCTTATTATGGGTGTATCTATTAGTTAACAGAAGGGCAACCTGCAGATGGACATTTCAATGGAAAACCTAAAAGCTTTGATTCAGGAAGAAACGATAGGTCAAAATAGCATTTGATGGAAAGGCTTTCCGGGAGGCAGCACAAAGCCATAGTTAAGCACTTGGATCTGAAACCAAGCTTACCTGTATCTAAATCCCAGCCTGTCCTTTTTTCACCAAGTGACTTTTGGAAACTTACTCGACATCTGTATGACTCACTTCCTCATTTATAACATGTGGATAAAAATAATACCTACTTCTTAAGAGTTGTTATGCAGAGCAAAATATTTAATATTTATAAAATATCTAGAACAGCGATTATACAAAATATAACTTGTGTTTGTTTTATTTTATTGTTATTTTTTTTAAATTTTATATTCAAATTAGTTAGCATATAGTGCAACAATGATTTCAGGAGTGGATTCCTTAGTGCCCCTTACCCATTTAGCCCATCCCCCCTCCGACAACCCCTCCAGTAACCCTCAGTTTGTTCTCCATATTTATGAGTCTCTCCTGTTTTGTCCCCCTCCCTGTTTTTCTATTATTTTTGTTTCCCTTCCCTTCTGTTCATCTGTTTTGTCTCTTAAAGTCCTCATAAGAGTGAAGTCATATGATTTTTGTCTTTCTCTGACTGACAAATTTAGCTTAGCATAATACCCTCCAGTTCCATCCACGTAGTTGCAAATGGCAAGATTTCATTCCTTTTGATTGCCGAGTAATACTCCATTGTATATATATACCACTTCTTCTTTATCCATACATCCATCGATGGACATTTGGGCTCTTTCCATACTTTGGCTATTGTTGATAGTGCTGCTATAAACATTGGGGTGCATGTGTCCCTTCGAAACAGCATACCCATATCCCTTGGATAAATACCTAGTAGTGCAATTGCTGGGTCTGGGGTAGTTCCATTTTTAGTTTTTTGAGGAACCTCCATACTGTTTTCCAGAGTGGCTGCACCAGCTTGCATTCCCAAAACCTCTCCTTTTTTAAAAAATGTTTTTAATGTTTATTTATTTTTTGAGAGAGAGAGAGAGACCTAGCACAAGCAGGGGAGGAGCAGAGAGAGAAGGAGACACAGAATCCAAAGTCGGCTCCAGGTTCTGAAGAGCCTGATGGGGGTATTGAACCCACTAACCACGAGATCATGACCTGAGCCGAAGTTAGAGGCTTAACCAACTGAGCCACCCAGGCGCCCCCATTCTTCTTTTTTTTAAATGTTTTTTAATGTTTATTTCTGAGAGAGAGAGAAAGACAGAGCACAAGTGGGAGAGGGGCAGAGAGAGAGGAAACACAGAATCAGAAGCAGGCTCCAGGCTCTGAGCTGTCAGCACAGGGCCCAATGCGGGGCTCAAACTCACAATTGTGAGATCATGACCTGAGCCAAAGTCACTCAACTGACTGAGCCACCCCGGCGCCCCTCCCCCATTCTCCTTTTTTAATAAGGAAGGTAGGATCTAGAAAAGATAAGTGATTTCCTCTAGGTCTTATGCCTAAATAGGGACAGGCCTAAGATTAGAAAACCCTGCACTCCTTGCTCCCAAGCCTAGCATTCTTTCCATTACCATACTAGCTCAACAAACATATACTGGGCATTTACTATATTCCAGACATGTAATATTTAGGTTTTTAATTTTTTTTTTCAACGTTTTTTTTTTTTTTTTTTTTTTTTGGGGCAGAGAGAGACAGAGCATGAACGGGGGAGGGGCAGAGAGAGAGGGAGACACAGAATCGGAAACAGGCTCCAGGCTCCGAGCCATCAGCCCAGAGCCTGACGCGGGGCTCGAACTCACGGACCGCGAGATCGTGACCTGGCTGAAGTCGGACGCCCAACCGACTGCGCCACCCAGGCGCCCCAGGTTTTTAATTTTTTAATTAAAAAATTTTTTTAATTAATTTTTTTTGAGAGAGAGGGAGCATGAGCAGGGGGAGGGGCAGAGGTAGAGAGAGGAAGAATCTTAAGCAGACTCCACACTTAGTATGGAGCTGGACGTGGGGCTCAATCCCACAACTCTGGGATCATGACCTGAGCTGAAATCAAGAGTTGGATGCTCAAATGGCTGAGCCACCCAGGTGCTCCTAGTTATTTTTTTAATGTAAAAACACATTTTTATTCATGATTTGCATGAAAAAATAAACATGCCTCTAATGCATAACTTTGTAATGTCCAATTTGACAGTCTAACATATGAGAAAATGGAAAGGACTCTCATTTGTTCAAATTCATGGTAGAATTATAAATTTTACATAACTTTTCTAGGTAACATAATTTATTCATTTTAAATGCAAAATAATCTTAATATTGCCATTTTAAGTATTATTTAAATTTTTCTCATATATTTCAATAATTATTTTGTATTTTCCTTTTTTTTCCATTTTTAGAATCTGAGTATAATTGACACACAGTGCTTTATTAGTTTCAGATGTACAACATAGTAATTCAACAAGTGTATACATTATGTTATGTTTACCACAAGTGTAGCTACCATCTGTCCTGATACATCACCATTACAATACCAGTGACTATATTCCCTATGCTCTACCTTTTATTCCAATGACTTAATCATCCCATAACTGGAAGCCTATATCTCCCACTCTCCTTCACCCATTTTTGCCCATCCCCCTACTCTGGCAATCATCAGTTTGTTCTCTGTATTTATGATAACTAGTTATTTCAATATGTATAGTCGAACTACCTGCCACTGAAATGGCATACAGTTGCTGCCATCAGTGACACCTGCATACAGCTATGGTGTTGTTAACCCACAGAAAAATATTATATAGGTCTACAATGCCTTCAACTTGAAACTTATAACTATAGGTATTTATCATTTATATTAATACCTTATTAGGAAAAAGTCCACGTATACAGAAAAATGAAAAAAAAAAAACAATTCAACTACATACACCTTCCATTAGCAACTATCTAGAATAGACTTAACATTTGTCAACATTTTGTCATACATACTTTGCATGGGTGTAGTTCGTTTTTTCTGAACCATTTAAAAATAGGTCGCAGGGGCGCCTGGGTGGCTCAGTCACTTAAGCCTCCAACTCTTGATCTCTGCTCAGGTCATGATCTCACAGTTCACAAGTTCAAGCCCTGCATCAGGCCCTGTGCTGACAGCGTGGGCCTGCTTGGGATTCCCTCTTTCCCCTCTCTCTCTCTGCCCCAACCCACTCTCACTCTCTCTCTCTCTCTCTCTCTCTCGAAATAAATAAATAAACTTAAAAAAATAGGTTGCAGACATCATGACACTTTACCCCTAAATAGTTGAGCAAACATGTTCTAAGACTAACAACTCTAACAAACTCTAAGAGTCTGTTTATTTATTTTTAAGTAATTTCTATACCCAACGTGGGGCTTGAACTCACAATCCTGAGATCAAGCATTGCATGTTCCACCAACTGAACCAGCCAGGCACCCCTTTCATTGGTTGTCTTACCATACCTCTTTGAAACAAAAATAAGCATGTAAACTTTCATTTCAAAAAGCATTTGTTTCCTCTGATCATGTGGCTCTAAATGTTGGAAAAAAATTATTTTGTATATATTTACCATTCCAATCATTGTTAATATGAAGACAACAAAAATATATTACATATTTTGATAAATAATTATTAAACATATAAGTCCAATTTTATTGGAAATGCATTTCTTAATGAGTTGAATGGGCCATTTAAATTTTTTTATATGGATGAATATAACTTATTACTACAATGAAAGAGGATTCGGCGGCATCAGTTCTATTCTTAGCTTTCTGTTTCAATAGATGTAAGCACTGAGAAACCTGTTTACATAAATAAGTATTTGGGAATGGAAGGAATTTTGTCAGAGTAATGTCACTCACTTCTTTGAACTTCTGAGTTACAGGCAAAAAAAAATCGCAATCTCTCATCAAAAATAATTTTTACTGATTTCTCCACTGATAACTCAATTAAGTTCTCCTTTAAATTTTTGGAAAGAAAAAAAGTTGAAATCACCTGACTTGGAAAAGGATTTGCTACCCAGTCAGTCACTTTCTTTACATCAACAACCATATTCAAATTTTCCTTTTCTATGGCATGGAAGATTTTAATGTCTGGGAAATGCATCTAGAAGAATTTGAGATGTGAGCAAGATTTATATAGAATGGGGGGCGGGAACCAATTGTGACAGGGGATGTGAGAAAGGAGAATCTACATTTCCATCACAAACTCATACTCAGGCAGATCAGTCTTTGGAAAAAGGATATATGTTAATTGAAGATTTAGAAATTGACTCCTTAAAATTTATCCTTCCTGTGTACCTTGGGAAAGTCTTCAGGTATCTAACAGGTTAAGCATCATGCACTTGGGAACACTGAGAGGTAGGCTACGTGTCTATTTGTGTAGCTCTGCTTCATACTGTGAAAACAAGTAGCATGAATGATAAATAAATCTTTATAATTTTGAACCACTGGGAACTAAAGAGTTGTTACTGTAGCAAAATCTAGATCATTGGTAGAAGGTAGAAATTGTTATCTAAAATGAGGTGCTGCCATAACAAGAACCTAAAATATTTAAGAGACAGATGGCAGGTAGCAAGAAAACCATTTTCAGAGGATGGAAAGATAGCAATCCATGTTATGCAGTGATAAAACGTTTCATAAAACTGTTTCCTACAGTTCATTTGGGAGACGGATCATGTAATAAATTTGTAGCTAAAGTGACAGACTGGAAAAAAGGAATGTTTTATGTTCATTCCTGTTGGCTTGCATTTGACAAGATACTACAAAAAAGATATGAGGTGAAAAAAGAATCGACCGGTTTGCAAGCAAGAATGAAGAGAATAAATAATCACCAATTTGAGGACTCCCAGAGTTGAAATAGGCAACTACTTCTTAACCCCAAATAATTAAATATAAAACTAAGAAATGCTTGCGATGACAAAAGATAACTAAAACTCAGCCTGAAGGCAATGCATCAAGTTAAGAGAATGGCTGTTTCACCAATTTTTTACATCTCCGTATGGTCCCAGATCAATGGTCCAACCAACTAAGGTTATTTAGATACAATGGCTCAGAGAAAAGAGACTAAGGGGAAGTGACTCTCACATCAAGTCTGATAACCTATGTAATCACAATGAGAGACAAGGGAGAGGGAGAGTGAAAACAAAGAATTATACCAAATGAGAATCATGCCTTGAAAGGAAATTATGGAGGTGACTACTGGCTTATGGCACTGATGACAATGACTAGTCTGGGTATTTTTACCTTTTCATTAAGTTTCTGAGAGAGTTGCAGCTTCAAAAGAATTACTAGACTGGGCTAAACAAAAGAGATCATGACTATTCCCTCTTAGGACTCCAATACCTCAGGGAAGAAAGGAGGATGATATATTCCCCCAAACACCCATTCCAGATATGGCCAAGGATAATGGAGAAAATCATCCACAGAAAGAATCAGGAGCAATAAAGAACAAAGAACAAGGGAATCACTGACAGGGGGCAGAGTCAGAGTTTAATGAAGAAATATTCCTCATTCACCAGGATGATATAAGGTCCTCAGAATAGCTGTCGAACAGAATTTCAGAACTGCCACAGATGGGTGTCTGCCTCCGCTACACGTCTCCTTCCTAAAGGGAATTTTTATGGCAGTTATCCTATCCATGGGGACAGATAACCTGACTTTTCAGGCATAGGTTTTGATGTCAAAAGGAGCCACATCTGTACCTAATGTAAAGGTTACTGCCCATCACTCAGAGATTCTGAGTTTTGATCTGGATGCCCTGACTAGACGGAACTTTTAGGTTGTCTACCTTGGCAAGACGGTGCATGTATTTTGCATGAATGAGGAAGAATTAAATGAATATTTGGTGACCAGAAGAAAATATTGCTACTCTCCAATATTTCTGATTTTTTTTCCTCCCACGCACACGGTAGGACTATACTTCCTTGCCCCTTTGAAGCTAGATGTGGCCATGAGATTTCTTTTGGCCAATAAAAATGAACAGAAGTCATGAATGTCACTTTCAGGAGGAAGACTTTAAGAGATCTTGCATAATTTGCCCTTCTCCTTCCCTTGCCATGGTTCCCAGTGATGTTTCAGAGAGTGAAGCCTCTGTGAATCTGCATCTTTTAGTGAGAACAACATGGAGCAGAGCCCCTACCGTCCTAAGATGGACATACAGCACATGAGTAAGAAATACACTCTTGTCATTTTAAGCTACTAAGGTTTAGAGGATATTATTATAGCCTAACACAGAAACAAACAAAAAAACATAAACAGAAAACAGCTTGTCTTAACTGAAAAAAAAGAAAGAAAAGCATATATCTTAATAAAATCTAAAAATGACAATCTTTAAAATAAATTTCTTTTCAAAATTTGGCTAAGTGCCTGGAAACACAATCAATGCCTAGTAGAAAATTAGGAAACCTTCTGTTCATTCTAGACCTGAGAGTTTGCAATGAATGTTTAAAGAAACTTCATAATCTTAAGACTGGCTAGAGTTACACTGTACTGCAAAACATATTAAAAATAACTATGATCCTCAGTTCGCAAAGAGCCAAGGTGGAGTGGGATTGTTGAGAACACATGAAATGACTCCTCAAAGTGGTAGCCAAGGTGATAATGACATTGAGATTTCCATTGAGAACAGGGACCAAATCCTTTACATATCCTCACTCCAGAACCTAACAGTGCCTGATATGTAAATAGGTACATGATAAGTATTTATTCAGATACAACTGAACCCAGTTGCTCACCTGAAAATCTAGTCTCCAGGACCAGTTTATGGAGCTAGGCTATACCTAATTAGGGCTGCCAATGGGGGTAGCATAGAGGTATTGAGGGAAGTGATTCTGGTATGGTAAAAGGCAAGCTAGGCTATTAATCCCCACATCTTTGTTCCAGGAATAACAAATAAAATATCCTAGTCCCTTCTATTCATATTGCTAACTACTCCTCTGTCCTTGTGATTTAGTTTCATGAGACAATAGATTCTTCTTTTTGCCTAAGGGAGTCATGTCGGGGTTTTGTCACCTGCAAAAAAATGCCATCTACTATAATCCTGTCTCAATGAATTAACATAACAGATATTAACAAAGAATTATAAAACAATGCCAAGTGGTATTGTGGAGCGTGTAAAAGGGACAAGTCTAAAAGTCTAATGAAGTAGTTGGGCACAGTACATAGTCCTGATGTAGGCAAGCAAACTTTGAAGCTCAGTGACTTGTTGACCCAATATTGTTTGAATATTCTATGATCAGATCTACGCGCATGAGTGTCAGAAGTCCAGGAAGACAAGAAGAGTCTAAATCCAAGAGTGTCAACGAAGGCAAGGAGAACCAAAGGGTTCAGTTGTTGGACCGGTATTAGGTTTCCTTTTATGTGTAAGCAGGTAGATTTGTGTTGTCAACTAAGAAAAGGAAGTGCCTCACAGATGTGAGACAACCCAGTTACAGAGGGTGGGGGACTCCTAACACACCAGCCTAGTGAAGCCACAGCAGCCCTGGGCTGCTGGACCATCTGTAAAATGTGTTTGGTCCAGTTCACTGACTGACTGACTCCATCTCAAAAGAGCAATCAAAAGGTAGCTCTCAGATCCCAGCCAGCTTGTACTACTGTGAAAACCTTTTAAGCCAAACATATAGGTAGAAAGAATAGCTTAAGGTAAACTATTTTAAAACTAAAAATATTACCTTTGTCAGATGTTCTCTAAATGAAATAATTTATATCCAATTACTACAGACAGGCAGCCCAGCTGACATATTTTCATTACTTAGATGTACCTTAGAAATATTTTTATTGCAAAAAATTCTCATACACACAGAAGTAGAGAGGTTAGCATAGTTAACTTCCACATACCCATGACTGATGTAAATAATTATCGTTTTACCATATTTATTTCATCTGTCCTTTTTACTTTTTAAATTTATTTTTAAAGATTTTATTTATTTTTTATTTTTTATTTTTTAAAGCTTATTTATTTATTTTGAGAAAGATGAGAGCACAAGTGAGGGAGGGGCAGAGAGAGACACAGAGAGAGAGAATCCCAAGCAGGGATTCAACACTGTCAACAGAGAGCCTGATGCAGGGCTTGATCATCTCACAAATGATGAGATCATGACCTGAGCAGAAATCAAGAGTTGGACACTTAATTGACTGAGCCCCCTCCAGCGCCCCTAAAGATTTTATTTTTAAGTAATCTCTACACCCAACGTGGGCTTGAATTTATGACCCCCAAGATCAAGAGTCCCATGCTCTACCGACTAAGCCAAACAGGCACCCCTCATCTGTTTTTTATTGTTGAAGTATTTTAAGGCAAATCTCAGACATCATTTCACCCTCACATATTTCAGTATACATTTTTAAGAAAGGTCATGTTTTTACATTACCACCACACTATTGTCACACTGTAGCAAATGGTATTGGTGCTTCTTCCCATATCACTTTGGCTCTTATCATTTCAGAGTGTATTCTTTGTCTGAGGGCTTTCTCTGGCCCCTGGAGAGCCCACTCTGCCTTCCTCTCCCATGGGCACAGCTGAATCAATGCCTGATGGGAGTTGGTATGTAAGTAACTCAGGTCCCTTGGCCTGCGGGTGGGAATTAGCTCTGAGGTATATTTCACACTATTTCCCAAAGTACATTAGTGAGATTAAGTTCCACTTGCCCACAGTGGTTAGGTTGCTTAATAGTGCAGCTTTTATTGACTTCTATTCCTTCCTCATTTCACTTCCTCCTTCTCTTCCAGTGTCTCCTAGGATCCCTTCTCAACTATACTTCTTGCATTTGAATCTTTATCTCTGGGTCTGGGAGAACCCAAACTGAGAAACTCATGTAACCAAACTTACAATAATTCTTTAGTGTCATCTAATACCCAGACCTTATTGAGATTTTCCTAATTGTGTCAAAATTATCTTTTTATAATTGGTTTGTTGAGACAAGATTTTTAAACCAGTTGCATATGGTTGTTTCTTAAGCCTCTTTTAATCCAGAGCAGTCTCTTCTCCCTTACCCCTTTTTGATGCCACTGACTTGATTACAGAGACCAGTTGTCCTATTGAATTTACCATATTCTGGATTTGTCTTTTTGCTTCCTTGTGTTCCTTTATCTCCTCTATTTCCTATAATGGAAGTTAGCTTTAGAAACTTGCAGATTCCACTTTCTTGGAGGGCAAGAATACTTCATAAGTAGTGTTGTTAGCCTCGTATCAATCACTTTAGGAGACACATACTGCCTGGTTGTCCTGCTTTAAATGAGACTAAGATTGATAAGTGGGTTCAGGTTCAGCTGGTTCATCTCAAAGGGTTCAACAGGAGGCTGTGCTGCTTAAATCCATGTTCCATGTGTCATTACTAATAGTGTTCTATGACTTCAAAGGACAGCTGCTATGTTCACAGTGAACATTTTGTAGGGCAAAATAATTTTAAACAGGCTTTAAACTGTTAACTGTTTCATGTCTTAGAACATACTCCAAGCTATTTTCTAAGGAAAACTCTGGTCCCACTCACAGCTTGGATCATAACTCAATGCATTGTTAGAATGGGAATTAGACCCGCCCTCCCTCCCCGCCCCCCCCACCATGAAGTCTTATTAACCCACTTACCACCCCTCCAAAAAACCCCGGAATATTGCAATGGGGTAAGCTAATCAGTCTTTCTGTTCAAAGAACTTAGTAGTCTTGTAAGGATCTTACGAGTGATACAATGGTAAGCACATAGTACTGGTACCTAATTTGGAGGGAGGATGTCATTAGGAAACTCTTCTTGGAGGAAGTGATATTTAAATTGAAACCTACATGGTAAGTTCTTAAAGAAAAACTGCCAAGAAAAGCAAAGCTTTCCTTTTCTTGAAACTAATATGTTTTTCCTTAAGGACAACATGGATCACATAATGGTTAACTCTTTTTGCTTTGATCCCTAATAATTTTAATTTTGAGACTTAACTCTAATTATGTAGGACATGATAGTTTGCATATTTCATTCCAATGTATCCTGCTCTTGATTTTCTTTTTATTCTTTTCCTGACTTTTAAATGTTTACATGTTGTCTTTCTGTTCCAAATTGTACATACTTTTGAAGCTACCTCAAATCCCAATCTCTTTTGCTTATATTTAAAAACAGGAACAAAAAAATTCCCATATTGAGCTGGACCAGGGATGAATCTAACTTCATCAAAAATGGTCTTAAGGATCTTTTCCACGAGGGTGCCTGGGTGGCTCAGTCGTTAAGCATCTGACTTTGGCTCAGGTCATGATCTCACGGTTCATGAGTTCGAGTCCCACACTGGGTGAGCTCAAGCCCTGCTTCAGGTGAGCACAAGTCCCACTTTAGGTGAGCTCGAGCCCCACATCGGGTGAGCATGAATCCCACTTTGGGTAAGCTTGAGCCCTGCTTTGGGTGAGCCCCGCTTCTCCCCCCACCTCCCCCACCCCTTGCTCACTTGCACGCCACCCCCCTCAAAAAAAGGATCTTTTCCACACTACCCAGGGAGGGTCCATGCAGACTCTCCTCTGCACTGTGTGGACATTGCCATGCCATCCATTGCAACAAGGGAACTCACTCAGTGGGTCTGGTGTGGTGGATGCTGGCCCGGGAAGTTCAGTGCATGCCTGATGCCATTTCCTGTGAATGCCCATGGGAGGTCATGCCTGATCTCTACTTCTACAGAGATTTTGAAGACATGTGGTGGTGCAGGCCACTGCTGAAAAAGGCTGTGACCAAGGAGGAATTTCTGGGTGAATGGACTGTCCCAGCTCCTGAGTTCACTACTATTCAACCTGAAGTCACAGACTGGTCTGGAAGTAGGCAGGTGCCCTCCGTGCCTATTCGGCAGTTCTGTACTGAAGACTGAAGTGCTCAGCCTGCCACTGAAGACTGGTCTGCAGCTCCTACCACTCAGACCCCTGAATGGGTAGGAACAACCACTGAGCGGTCTTGCTCTTTCACAAAGGCAAACAAAATGGAATAAGATTGATGGAAAATAAGGTTTCTAAAAAAAAAAAAAATCCTCTTAGGAGGGCATAACTTTCATCTCTGCTACCAGCCATTAGTCCCTGAAGCAGAGTGATGTAGGGTGAAGTTGAAGTGGAGTCAGAGATATGTTTAATTCCCAGATTTGACAAGATTAGTATCAACCTTGGTTTGAAATCCTATGGAAAGAATTTTCAGGGACTCCAGGATCTCTTCCTGAATTATTACCAATACTTTTTTTTCATATGTTTACTTTGAACTTAAAAATAATCGTTATATTAATTAAGATCTCCTTGGCTGCAACAAACAGAGAATTGACTTACAGTTTTATATTATTTCCTGAGGCAGCTATAACAAATTATCACAAACTGGATGGCTTAAAACAACAGAAACTAATTTTCTCACAGTTCTGGAGGTCAAAAGCCCAAAATCAATGTGTCAGCAGAGTCATCCTCCCTCCGGAGGCTCTAGAAGAGAACCCTTTACCTCTTCCAGCTTCTGGTGGCTCCAGGTGTTCCTTGGATTGTCACTGAATAATTCCAATCTCTGCCTCTGTGTTCACATTGCCTTCTCCAGCACTTCCATTTTCTCCTCTTCTCTGTGCATCTCTCCTCTGTGTGTCTTTTATGAGGACACTCGTCACTGGATTAAGGGCTCACTCAGATAATCCAAGATGATCTTAGCTCAAGACACTTAATTTAATTATGTCATTAAATAAGGTCATATTCATAGGTTCTGGGGGTTAGGACATAGACATCTTTTGGGGGCCACCATTCAATCATTCAGTGGCCTAAACAATGGAACCATTTTAATTATCTTACATAAAAGGATGTTTGATGTGATAGGCAATTTAGCATTGGTGTGGCTCAGTTATCTCATCAAAGACTCAGACTCTGTCTTTCCCCATCCACAGTTCTCAGCATTTTATTTTTTGTCCTCAAGCCTGCTGCCTTAAGATTACAGGACAGTTGCCCCAACTCCAGGCTTCACATCCCTCACAGAACTGTAAACATAGCAGGAAGGGAGAAGAGAAAGTAACAAGACCTCTCCCTGAAGCCTCCATAGTTTCCCTCTATGCCCTATCATAGTCAACAGAAATGTGTTATTGGCAAAAAGGGATAGGGATGCCATGACTGCCTTGGATCTATCAAGATACATGCCCTGGGGTACACTGCCGCACTGAAACTTGAGTTTTGATAATAAAAAAAGGGAAGATGGGAATGCAAGCTGGTGTAGCCACTCTGGAAAACAGTATGGAGGTTCCTCAAAAAACTAAAAATAGAACTACCCTACACCCCCACAATTGCACTACTAGGCATTTATCCAAGGGATACAGGTCTGCTGTTTCAAAGGGACATATACACCCCAATGTTTATAGCAGCACTATCAACAATAGCCAAAGTATGGAAAGAGCCCAAATGTCCATCGATGGATGAATAGATAAAGAAGATGTGGTATGTGTGTATATACACACACACACACACACACACACACACATACATATACACACACAATGGAGCATTACTCGGCAATCAAAAAGAATGAAATCTTGCCATTTGCAACTATGTGGATGGAACTGGAGGGTATTATGCTAAGTGAAATTAGTCAGTCAGAGAAAGACAAAAATCATGACTTCACTCATATGAGGACTTTAAGAGACAAACCGATGAACATATGGGAAGGGAAACAAAAATAATGGGCTAAATGGGTAAGGGACACTAAGGAATCCACTCCTGAAATCATTGTTGCACTATATGCTAACTAATTTGGATATAAATTATAAAAAAAAAAAAGAAAAAAAGGGGGGTGAAGGTGGCTATTATGTAGGCAACTAACAATATTTGCTACAATTTCTAAATGTAGTTCCTGAAGATTATTAATTAAAAAACCTACCAGTCCTTTTATCTACCAATTTACATAAATTCCTTCAACCAATGTTTATAACACCTACTATATGTTGGGTACTGTGATAGAAGCAGGACTCTCAAGATCATCAAGATATAGTCCCTGTCCTCAAGAAGCTCTTGGTTGAATTGAATAAGAGATAAAAACACCAATAATTTGAGGACAGTGAGACAAATGCTATATTAGAGATATGTGCCTGGTGCATTGGGGGAACAGAATAGATTGCAGCATCCTGAAAGGCAACCCTTGAGTTTTTGAGAAGCAATTAAACAGAGGAAAAGATGGGGGTATATGATGGCCTTCTAGAGAGAAAAGAGCATGTAGAAAGACAAAGATGATTGGAGAACACTGCTATACCTTTGTGGAACTACAAATTTTTTAACATGGCTAATGTGGAGAACTATATAGGTAGCAGGAAGGCAGGTCAAGCTAGTAGGATGGGTGGGAGCTAGATGGTGAAGGGCTATAAATAGTGAAATAAGAAAATGACACTTGATCCCAAAATCTATGGGGAGTTACTGAAAGATTTCAAGCAAAGGAAATATAAAATTAGACTGTTTTAGAAGGATTACTCTGAGAGTAGTTGGATGTATTTGCCTTCGTTACTGGATAGATGGTGGTGCCATTCCTAAAAAGGGCAAATACAAGTGTAGGGAAGAAGATACCAAGTTCAGGTGTGTATTTTGAAGTTTGAAATACCTGGCCCAAATAGATCCTTCTCTCTTTCTCTCTCTCTCACTCTCTCGCTCTTTTTCTTGCCTTCTAATTTACATGCAATCTATCATGCCTTGTGAACCTATTAGCCTCTATTTTTGGTTTCATTTCCATTATTTTAAGAAAAATACCCTTGGATTAGAAAGGAATACATCAAAATGTTCCCAGTGGCCGTCTTTGTGGTGGGATTATATGACTTTAAAGAAAATACTTTTCAGTATTTCTCAGAGTGAGCATTTTACATGCATCTCAAGACTCAATACCCTCAATTCTAACTGCCTGAGAGTGTGTCATTTCAGAGCCAGTATTTTTTCCCCTAAACATGGCATCTTCTTGAGTAATTTTAAGTAAATGCCAAGTTTTTTTACTCGTCAATTAAATTTAAAAATTTTACCATTTAATTGTTTTTGGTTATACTTTAAATTTCTTATCAACACACTTCCCACAATCTTGTAATCATTTGCTTATCAGTCTTTGATACCTCTGTGGAAAAAGTCTGGTCTTGTTCATCTTAGTAGACCCAAGACCTAAATATCCAGCAGAAATATATTTACTAAACACTTACTGAATTGGAATGTGTAATATGCATCTTCGTATTCCTAGTGCCAAGCTCAGTGCCAATGCCCAATAAACATTAGTGGAGCTATATTTCAACTTTTGGCCAGTACTCTACCAAAGTCCTACATAATCACTGGGTGGCAAAAATAAATTTTCATTTTCTCAGACAGTATCTCTTTGTCACATTATGTGTGTGTGTATGTACCAAAACATTTTATATATACATATTTATATGTACACATACATGATTTTTTCTCTAATAGGTTTAAAGATCCTACTACCACTGTGCCTGTGAAAGACTGCTAAGTCAGAAAGCTTTTCTAATTTATTAGTGAAAAAACCAAGGCTGAAAGTTACCTAAGATTATGAGTACTGCAATTCTAGACATTGGTTCAAAAAACCCTCTTATTTATTTTATCAAATGTTTAAAAGCATAAGACTAAAACTCTTCTATTCTAAAACTCCATCTGGGTAGAACTATCGCGAGTGCTATGATCACTATATTCCTTTTGTAAGCCAAGTTTCTAATGCCATGTTCTAGATATTGTGATGTGTTCAGCATCATCCCCACAATTTTATTGTATTTCAGGGACTGGGAAACCTAGGAATTTCCTTGGCCTCCCTAGACAGCAGGAATCCTGTTCAGGATTCAGTCAACTGTGGGCATGTGCAAGAGACTGAAAAGCTAAAGGAAGGAAGAAAGAAACACTCTTCTAGCTCAGGCAGTGGTGGCACCAACTGAGCTGCACCCTCTTGTCATACAGTCAGTTCCTGGGACACCTGGGTAGCAGCTAAACATGGGCGTCTGGTAGTTTGCATCAACAGCATGGGGCAGGGAGCCCAACTCCCTTAAGTCATGGGCAGTAATGGGGTCTCGCAGGAGTTGAATTCTGCAAACAACTGTAGGCTCCAGGGGAAGAAGCAGCTTCCTGTAGTTCCTCATAGCTGGGTAACTTGACCTCCGTTAGCGCCTCCAGCCTTTCCAACAATTTTGTTACCTAATTTCCTGTGTTAAAACCCTCCTCACTTAAAATACCTTAAATAGCTTCCATTTTCTGATTAACTATGTAGCATAACATTTTATCTGATGTTCCCGGAACCAGAGAATGTGCTATGCTGGGAAAATTATTTTTCTAGATAAGCTTAAAACTTTCAGGACTAGGGGTACCTGGGTGGCTCAGTTGGTTAAGCTTCTGACTTTGGCTTAGGTCATGATCTCAAGGTCCACAAGTTCGAGCCTCGCATCAGGCTCTGTGCTGACAGAACTGACAGGACTAAAATATCAATTGTCCTGAAAATTTTTATTAAGTGACCCATACATGATCCTTTCTTCCTAAACAGAATATTTAAAAGGCAATTTTTCTTCCTTTCCATTATTATCACCATTGGCTATTCACCGAGTATCTCCCCACATTGAAGCTCCAAGAGCAGGATGGTGGAGAACACCAGACTAAATTAGTACTGACCACAAGCAGATACTTAGAAGTTCAATTGCAAAAACCTTTACTACGACAGTTACTAGAGATATGGATGATGATGATATGATTACTGTCCCCTAGATACTCTCACAGAAAAATATGCAAGCAAACAAATCATAATAAGGAACGATAAGATACAAAAACAGAAATATGTACCACAGGCACAGATTACATGAAGGAAATAAAGGGCTATTGACTGTACTTGAGGGTATCAGGGAAGGCTCTAGATGTAGGGTGAAATGTAAGCTGGATTTTTCAGTTTGAATATTTGACAGGAAACAATAAAAAAGCATTTCGGAGCAAAGAACAAGCATGTGCAAAGACAAGTGTGACAGCTAGTCTCTAAAGACAGCTCCCACTCCCAACATTTCATCCTCCTTCTGGTTGCTTCTACATCCTCTTCCTGTATTCTCCCCCACTATCTGAAAGTAGAGCATGAAAACTTTTGAACTGAAATGGCATGAGGCAAAGAAGCAATTACTACTCATTTGTATGAAAAAATTTTTGAGCATTCCCAGACTCAAAAAATAACCTCCCTTAGGCTTTTCTGACACGTTAGGACACATCTTGCTAACAGATACACAAAATAAATGAGGATAAAGCAAAGATGCCCACAGACTCAGTTCAAAGCTATGGTGTTAATGCTGAGAGGCTGAGTGTAGTTTCCTGGGAAGGAGTTAGCGATTCTACTCTGCCGCTAGGCGTGCGTGCTGCCTCTATAAGGTTCTCTCTGCCAAACAAACACTGAATGCTATTTTCCCTTTCCACCTTTGTTCGTAAAAGCAAAACTCCTCTTCAAATTTCTTTTGGTAAGCGAAAACAGGTACTAATGCAGGTCTTTCGTAAAAGTGAGTGGTGTAACTTGAACTTTTGAAAAGCGAGGGATACCTGTATCCTCTCCCTGAAATAGCTCTGACCAATAGAATGTGGTGGCAGTAATGTTCTGGGACTTCTGAGCCCAAGGCTTAAGAGGACCTGCAGTTTCCGCTTCCTTCCCTTGGGAACACTCTGGAGCCACTCCTTCTTAGAATCCCACCATACTCTAAGAAGTTCAAGCCGCATGGAGAATCAAGGCATTGCAACTGACCATTCCAGCTGAGATCCCACCCGATGGTACCAACCACCAGCCAGGTGAGTGCGTTACCTTGGACATTTCATTCCAGTTGTGCCCTCCGATGACTGCAGCCTCAGACAACAGTATGTGAAGCGGAACCACTCAGCTAAGCCCAGCAAATTCACAGAACTGTGAGAAATAATGATTGTTGTTTTCAGCTGCTGAGTTTTAAGTGACTTCCTATGCAGTAATGAGGCTCCTGCACGAGTCAGTCGGCAGATGAGTGGAGGCTCCGAGAGAGTTCTCCTAGTTCCTCATTCCTGGGCAATATTGTCTGCCTTTCCTTTTGGTTCTTCCAGTTCTTCCTATAATTGTATTATCTAATTCCCTGTATTAAATCACTCTTTGCTTGAAATCCCTTGATTGCCTTCTGTTTTTCTGGTTAATTTTGTAGTAACCAATGTAGGATAACATTTTGTTATCCTATATTCCTAGGACCAGAGAATGTGCTATGCCTGGAGTGGGTGTTGGCAGGGGAGGTTTTCTGATAATTTCAACCTTTTAGGTACTGAAATACCATATTCCTGAAAGGTTTTCTCTCAGGAGTAAAAGTTCTCTCTTTTTAAACATGGCACATGAAATGTAATAATTTCTTTTCTTTTCCATGACCATCATCATCAGATATTTATTGAATGCTTATATATTGTATGATAGCCCCAGGAGCAAATGGTATAGAGCATCAGGTGAAATGAGGGCTGACCACAGCAGATATTTACAAGTTCAACTAAAAAACTTTACTATATCAGTTGCCAGGGGTATTGAAATAATGATGATATGGTCCCTGTTCTCTGGCAGATCTCACTGTAATGCAAATAATTTGTAAACAAACAAATTATAGTATGGTATTATGGATTTGAAAATAGAAATATGTATCACAGGCGTAGATAGCCAGACAAAGAGTAACTATGCACTGAGGAATTAGGGAGAACTTTACATTGGAGCTAAAATTTAAGCTGTGTCTTGCTGTATGGTTAGAAACTTGCCAGGTGAAGCGAAGAAAAGGTCAATCCAGGGTGGGGAAGAAGCACATGCAAAGGTAATAAAGTGTACAAGAGATGGCATTATACTACCCATGTTTCAGTGCAATTGAGAAAATGTAGAAAAAGTTGAATCATGCTATGAAAGATACTTTATGTAATGCTTAGAGGAGTTTGGACTTAACACTATGATCACGGAGCAGAAGAGTCTCATAGTCATATTTGTGTTTTAGAGACACAACACTGTTAGCAATGTGAAGGAGGGATCATAACAAGGAGGGACTGGCAGCCAAGGCCAGTTAGGAGGCTACAGCAAGATTCAGGTGGGAACAATAGGCTGTGAAGTGAGGCTTATAGTTGCCCAACCTCCAAAACAGCATGACTAGAATACTGTAAAATAATTCCAACATTAAAGGTGGAGGCAGCACTCTCCCCAAGCCTTGTCTTCATATATTAATAGCTGTTGATTTATCTGTACCATTAAAAAACACATCCTTAACTTCAAAATTCTAAATAATGGTCCACAATTACCAGATTTTATTTCCTATTTGCATAATAGTAAGCTTGTTATTGGGATATAAACAAATAGGGGCCTTGTAATTAAATTCTTAAATTTGGCCTTGGTTGGGAGCTTACTCCGAAGAATTCCAAAATTCTGCAACATTTGGATAAGATGAAATTCTAGAAAACTGATTCCAGGTTATATTTTCCTATAGTCTTGGAAGTATTTTGATCAGAAGAAAAGTCTTATATAAAACCAACACAATAAATCAACTTTCTGAAATAGTTTAACAATATTTAATATTCTGCATAACACTGAATCATTTAGACAATAGTGGGCAGAAAGAGGAAGCCCAAAACCAGACATTACCTCTGCTTCCTTAGAGTGAGCTCTGTAATTATCTTGCAATAGCATGCAATTTTGCTATCCTCAGGAAGGCTTATAATTTTTTTAATGACTTCAAATAAAGATATAAAGATTCATCCCAGTATTCCCAGAGTACTTTTGGAGAGAAAGCAGAATGATCTAGTGGAAGAAACATAGTCCTTAGAACTACTTAGATTCTTTTTTTTTAAATCTTCTGAAATGTTTGTTTTTGAGGGGGGGGTGGTGGCGGGAGAGAGAGAGACAGTGCATGAGCAGGGGAGGGACAGAGAGAGAGAAGGAGGCACAGAATCCAAAGCAGGCTCCAGGCTCTGAGCTGTCAGCACAGAGTCAGACATGGGGCTTGAACCCATGAGCCATGAGATCATGATCTGAGCAGAAGTCAGAGGCTTAATGGACTGAGCCACCCAGGCTCCCTGGGGTTCAAATCCTGATGCCTCCACTTGCTAGATATTATCATATTACCTAATTTTTTTTTACATGTTTATTTATTTTGAGAGACAGACCACAGGCGAGGGAGGGGCAGAGAGAAAGGGAGACACAGAATCTGAAGCAGGCTCCAGGCTCTGAGCTATCAGCGCAGAACCCAAAGCAGGTCTTGAACTCACAAGCTGTGAGATCATGACCCGAGCCAAAGTCAGACACTTAACTGACTGAGCCACCCAGGCACCCCATATCTATTACTTTTAATGCTACACCTGTGTTACCAGCCTGCCACCCTTGACTCTCAATACCTACACCTCACAGAAGTGATGAGAAAATGAAATAACTCACGTAAGATCTAGTACAAGTGTCCCCTTCAGTCATGTAATATTTATCATATATTATAAACTGTTGTTGTATATGCATTTATACTATACTTCTTCCCTTGTTTCAATTCTCAATATATAGTTCTGTACACTAAAAAAAAAAAAAAAAAATGCTTCTTAGGGACAGATGTTTGTACACCTATGTCCCTAGCAGCATTATTCACAATAGCCAAAAGGTGGAAGCTACCCATTCATCAGTCAATGAGTAAACAAAATGTGATGTATACATACAATGGAATATTATCCAGCTGTAAAAAGGAATGAAGTTCTGATATATATTATAACATGGATGAACTTTCCAAGCTAAGTGAAGTAAGTCAGATACAAAAGGGCAAATACTTTATGATTCCACTTCTGTGAAGTACCTAGAATTGTTGAATTCAGAAATAGAAAGCAGAACTGTGGTTACCTGTGGCTGCAGGGAGAGAAGAATGGGAAATTACTATTTAATGGATACAGTATTTCAGTGTGGGATAATGAAAATGTTCTGGAGATAGTGGTGATGGTTGCACAACAATATCAATGTACTTAATGTCACTGAACCAAATACTTAAAAATGGTAAATTTTATATTTATATTTAACTACAATAAAAGCAATTTAAAAACATACTTGTTAAAAGATATACATAGTAATGAGATAGTATACCTGATCTAGCTTAAACTGGGTGTGGCTACGATCTCTGGGTGAAGAGCTAGACTAGAGTTCTAGGGGGAAGGTATCAGCAGATGTGAGGTCAAGAGCCCCCTTTAAGATTTTACTTTCCGCACAGAGGGAAGTGCAAGTGCACAAGTGGGGGAGGGGCAAAGAGCGAGGGAGTGAGAACCCCAAGCAGGCTCCGTGCCTGGGATCAAATCAAGAGAAGGACGCTTAACTGACGAAGCCACCCGGGTGCCCGCCTCAAAATATATTTTAATCCTGGGCCTATAATCTCCAAATTACTTTGTTTCTTTTTGTCTTTTTCAATTTAGACCACATGTTGCTTCCAAACAGAGGTTCAATTTCAGTCTTTCCCTGGTACCCTATTTTAAAAATAAAAACTTACATTTCTAAGGCAGTGGTTTTCAACAGAGGGTGATTTTGCACCCCTCCCAGGACATCCGGCAATGTCTGGAGGCATTTTTGGGTTGTCACAATGTGTGTGGGGGGTGTGCTACTGGCACCCAGTACATCTAAGCCAGGGATGCTGCTAAACTCCCCACAATGCACAGGATAGATAGCCTCTCACAACAAAGAATTAACTGACCCAAAATGTCAGTAACATTGAGACTGAGAATCCTAAATTCTGACAAATTGAGGAATTCTAAGGTGCTACTTATTTGATTGGTTTCTGGTAGAGATTGATTGTAAGTTAAAAGTTACCTCTTTTGCTTCCCTACTTTTCTCTTTTCACTTACATCTTTTATAGGAAAAAGCAAATCTAAGTATATATGTTAAAAGTAAGTTTTATTTTGAGGAAATAGGAGAAGGATTAGTGATGATGCTTTAACTACAAGGTGGATAGGTGAAAAGGAGGTTATTTATGTACCCATTCTCTTCACCCTGGCCAATCCTACCCATGATATTCTATGCTGTGGGGCAAGGTAAAAAATAGAGGGGTTTGGGCACACCTGGATGGCTCAGTCAGTTGAGTGTCAAACTTTTTTTTTTTTCTTAACATTTATTCATTTTTGAGAGAGAGAGCGCGCAAGTGGGGATGGGGCAAAGAGAGAGAAATGCAAAATCTGAATCAGGCTCCAGGCTTTGAGCTGTCAGGACAGAGCCAACGTGGGGTTCAAACCCACGGACTGTGAGATCATGACCTGAGCCGAATTCAGACACTTAACCAACTGGGCCACCCAGGTGCCCCAAGTTTCCAACTCCTGATTTCGGCTCAGGTCATGGTCCCATCCCAGGGTCATGGGATCCGCACTCAACGTGGAACCTGCTTAAGATTTTTTTCCCTCTCCCTCTCTCTCTCTCTCTCTCTCCCTCTGCCCCTCTCCTTAGCTCATGCACATGCACTCTCTCTAATAAAAATTTTAAAAAATTTTATTTTAAAAAGAGGGGGCTGGGGCGCCTGGGTGGCTCAGTCGGTTAGGCGGCCGACTTCGGCTCAGGTCATGATCTTGCAGTCCGTGAGTTCTAGCCCCGCATCGGGCTCTGTGCTGATAGCTCAGAGCCTGGAGCCTGCTTCATATTCTGTGTCTCCCTCTCTCTGACCCTCCCCTGTTCATGCTCTGTCTCTCCCTGTCTCAAAAATAAATAAACGTTAAAAAAAAAAAATTAAAAAAAAAAAAAAAAGAGGGGCCAAGCTATTAGGGACAGGGAAGAAGAAAACAAACAAAATCCAAGTGAAGCCAGTGGAAGGCAGTGCCTATGCTATTTGGATTGGAGAATTCTTCTTGATGGCCATTTGGGTATGAGGAAATATTTGTATTTCCAAAAAAGGTTATTAACAAAAACATTTTAATTCAATTAAAAATGTAAGCTATATGTTTTCCATAATTAAGCATTCTATTTATAAATTTGACATACTATTTATGATTACCTAAAACTTGCATTTTTTTCCTTTGGAGCAGTTCTCTGAGTGCATAATACCACTGTGTCTACAACGACAAATACTTTTGCTTTTTATTTTCCTCTTGTGTGATATTAAATAACAAGTATAACTCATTTGGTATAATTTAGGTATTTTGAGAAATTCATTAACACTGTCAGGCCTCTAGACCTTTAGAGTAATTCATTATAATGGTACATATTAGAATAGTGCCCTCTTATAAGCACTTTGGAAAACTGACAATACATACTAAAACCAGTATGTGCATACCCCATGACCGAGTTACTCCACTCCCAGGTATACATTCAACAGAAGTGAGACATGTATAAGAATGTCTTCCATGGCATTATTCACAGTAGCCAAGAACTAGAAATTCCTCAAATACCCATCAATGGTAGAATGGATAAATTTTGGATATAATAAAAATGGTTAAATTAATAAAATACTATTCAGTAATGAGAATGAATGACTACAAATACATATGCTATGAATAAATCTCATTCTTATTCTTATTTGGAGGTTGAATAATGGCCTCCAAAAATATCCAGGATCTACTCCCTGGAACCTGTGAATGTTATCTTATATGGCAAAAGAGACTTTGATTCAAATAAGGATCTTGAAATGAGATTTTCCTGGATTATCCAGGTAGACCCTAAATGTAGAGGCAGAGGAAGATTTGACTATAGAAGAAAAGATGATGTGATGATGAAAGCAGAGGCTTTAAATACCAAGTAAGGGGCCACAAAGTACACAGGCAGCCACTGGAAGCTGAAAAAAGGCAAGGAAACAGATGCTCCACTCACAACCTTCAGATTTAGGAACGAATCCTGCTAATAGCTTCACTTTGGCCTATTAAACATAGTTGCAGGGGGTTACCTGGGTGGCTCAGTTAAGGTTAACATTTGACTCTTGATTTTGGCTCAGGTCACGATCATTCACTTGTGAGACACACTCCGCACTGGGCATGAAGCCTGATTAAGATTCTCTCACTCCCTCTCCCGCCATCCCTTTCCCACTTGCGCTCTCAAAAACAAACCAAAAACCAAAAACAAGTTTTGGACTTCTGATACCAGGACTGTTAAGAGAATAAATTTGTGTTGTTTTAAATCACTAATTTTGGGATAATTTGTTACAGTGGCAAAGGAAAAACAGTATATTCACAAATATGATGATGATCAAATAAGAGTATACTGGGGTGCTGAGTGATGTGGCAGTGGGTTAGCAGGCAGGCTGGGCTGCAGTGCATGTTGCTGGGGGCCACTCCGGGGACTGGGAGCATGAGGCAGAGGGCAATGGAGCCAGGTCTGTGCCTGTGCACCTACCATGGACTTCCTGGCCCATGGCTCAGACTCCAAGTATGATGGTGAGGGACTTGGAATGCTGCAGTGGCCCTCTCCCAGCCCCTGGCCACCTTAATTCCTGAGGAGGTTGGGGAGCAGCGAGGTTCATCGCAGCCCCTGAGTGAATTGGGCTGGATCTCTGCTTGAACCCAGACCTAGTGGCATAGTGCTGGGGTGGGGAGGGGCAGCAGGAGGGATGTTTGGAATCTGATATTCCAGCAGAACCCCAGGTGTTAAAATGACCCTACAACAGCTGATTTTGCCTTTTCAGTTGCAAACCAAATTACTGCTTGTTTCTTCACTGGAACACTTGAGCCATGTTCATGAATCCACTTCGTTCAAGACAGGTGTTTAAATTGCTTTGTCAGAACTTTATCAAAATGGCACTGCTGTCTTCTTTCACTTGTAGTGATGAGTTTAGCCCACCAAGACTACATCACAACAGAGTGACTGCTTTTTTTTTTTTTTGTAAGATTTTATTTTTAAGTAATCTTTACACCCAACATGGGGCTTGAACTCACAGCCCCAAGATCAAGAGTCATGTGCTTTACCTACTGAGGCAGCCAGGCGCCCATAGCTATTGCTCATTTAATGAGGTCAGCTAAAGAAAGAATTCCTCAGGATCCCTGTGAGGATAGTTCTGATATCCAGATCAGATCAAGAGAAGTAGCTTGGAAGAACAAACCTCACATTACTTAAATGATTTAGAACAGTTTGCCCCCTTAGGAAAAGGTGGATATGGAAGAGTATACAAGTTCAGGAATAAATCAGATGGTCAGAATTTTGCAATCAAAATATGCTGAATAAGGGTGCAACTAAACAGATTACATAAAGGTACTATGGAAAGTGAAGGTGTTGTAGGCCATCATACTGCTTGGATAGTAGATGCTCATGTGGCCCAAATGCAAGATAGAATCTCTATTCAGTTGCCATCTCTGGAAGTGATCTCTAACCAGGAGGACAACAGAGATCAACATGATGTCAAAAATGATTAAAGTAATAGCTCATCCAGGGGCCCCTCGGTGGCTCAGTCGGTTAGGCGTCCAACTGCAGCTCATGTCATAATCTCGCTGTCCGTGAGTTTGAGCCCCACGCTGGTCTCTGCGTGGACAGCTCCAAGCTTGGAGCCTGCCTCGGATTCTGTGTCTCCGTCTCTCTCTGCCCCTCTCCCACTCACACTGTCTCTTTCTCTCTCAAAAATAAACATTAAAAAAAAAAAATCATCCATTATCCTTGCCAAATTCACCCCAGAAAAAGAAAACTCCTTAGGAGAAGCTGGCACTGAAAATCAGACTAATAGACTGATGAACTATATCACCAATTTAGTCACAAAAGATGCCATTGAATTGGAATCATTTTATTCGAAGAGCTGACTTGTCTTCCAGATTGTTGAACATCAGCTGCCACTTATGCATGATTACAACTTAGAAGAGAATTTCACATCCATCGAGGAATCTTCTGAAGAAAACTTAAAACTTGATGGGGCAGGTATCACCTGATGCAGTGTCACCTGATGTTGCACATTCAGATCCACCTGTGTGAGCTCTCTTTGTAGGACTGGATAACTGAGTGAAACAGGCAGGGCCAGAATACATGGGCGAATGTACACACATCCTTATGTTAAGGCCAGTGTTGCAATAAAGATCTTATCAAGAATTGGTGGAAAGTGTATTTTACATTCATAACATAACAAACACCTGAAGTCCAGAAATATTTTTCTTCATGGCCCTGATCAGCAAGTAAAAATAGAAGACTCTGGTCTGGCCTATACAGACATCATTCAGAATATGGACTGGATCAGGGCACCTAGGTGGCTCAGTCAGTTGGGTATCTGACTTCTACTCAGGTCATGATCTCACGGTTTGTGGGTTTGAGCCCCACATCGGGCTCTGTGCTGACAGCTAAGAGCCTGTAGCCTGCTTCGGATTCTGTGTCTCCCTCTCTCTCTGTCCCTCCCCTGCTCTCGTGCACTCTCTCAAAAATGAAATACACATTAAAAAATTAAAAAACAAACAAACAAAAAACCATGGACTGGATCAAGAGACATGGCAACAGAATACCAACATATACTTCCAGAGTGGGTACTTGTCTGTATGTACACTTAACCTGAAGAGTTGGGAGGATTTGAGCGTGACACCAAATTAGATATGTATAGCTTGGGTGTGATCCTACTAGAACTCCTTCAGCCGTTTGGAACATAAATAGAACAAGTACAAGTTTTAATAGGTTTAAGAAGTGGTCAGTTACTTGAGTCCCTCAGTAAAAGGTATCCCACAAAGCCAAGTGGATCTAGCACTTAGAAAGAATGCATCTCAGAGACCATCTGCTCTGTTCAGTTGCTATAAAGCAAAATTTTCCAAACTGTTGGAAATGTTAATCTCACCCTACAGATGAAGATACTAGAACAAGAAAAATTGAAGAACTGAAGAAGCAGCTAAGCCTCCTTTCTCAGGACAAAGGGGTTAAAGATGACATAGAAGATGAGGGTGTGCCTGTCTACTAGCGTTAATTAGGCTCTATAAATGTGAAAGTGGTCTTAAACTCTTTAGGCTAGTCAACTGGAATGTAAATTTTCAATCTTCATTAGTGTGCAATACTTTTATTTAGTAAGCCTGTGTGACATTAAAATTTAATTTAAAAAAGATTGTATTTACATAAAATAAAAGGCAAAACTAATCAATAGTTTTAGAAAACAGAATAGTAGTTACTTCCAGGGAAGAAGACAATGTTAAAATAGGGGCAAAAGGGGCTTCTGGGGTGTTCACACTGCTGTGTCCTTACCTGAAGGCCAGTGATATGAGTATGTTTAATTTGTGAAAACATATGCATGGTATATGCAGTTTTAAAAACTGGTACCTTTTCAGGGCACCTGGGTGGCTCAGTTGGTTAAGCATCCAACTGTTGATTTTGGCTCAGGTCATGATCTCAGGGTTATGAGATCGAGCCCTGAGGTAGACTCTGCGCTGGGTGTGGAGTCTGCTTAAGATTCTGTCTCTCCTCCTTTCCCTCTCCACCCACTTGCACACTCTTTAAAAAAATAAAAATAAAAATAATTGGTATCTTTTCAATGTTATCAATCTGACAGTCTGCTGAAAAAGATAGATAAGGAAGTGGGGAAGATATTTACTAAACAATAACTTTATTTCTCAAGAACCCTAAAAATTTGTTTCTCTCTCTACAAGATTTAAAAAAATCTCAACAATGGACATTATAATGACTTTTAAATGCTAAAAAGTAAACTAAAAGTAAAACATTGCTTAATTAGCTTTGTTATGCCTGGATCCTAGGACTGCCATTACAAAAGTACAAGTAAAACCACATTTTCTGAAATAACAATAAACAAAGGAGAAAGTCAGGTATTAAATACCAAATGATCAAAATATTGGGCCTAAGATTCTCGAAACTACTAAAAATGTTAGTAATAGCAATCTCCTGCTGTTAATCTGTGTAGATTATTAAATATAAAAACAATTTATAAAACACATCAGATTTTATTGCTTGAAGAATACAGCATATGAAATCACAAGAATGTCAAAATGAAAAGTCACTAGGCTTCAAACATATAATACATTATCAGATGCAGTAAAATATTAATTAACCTGAACTCTGCATCAGGGAAAAAAAAGTGGAAAAATATCTAAGTTGTTTACTTAAGAAACAGATATACTTAAAATAGAAAGAATAAGGATGTTACAGTACAAATTAGAAAAGCCAACACTTATTAACTTATTATTTCTTAGACTAGACTACCTTTGGTACTTAAACTTTTAAAAAAACAACCCCTTCTATCTTGTCCAAAGCACTTCATGGATACAATATCAACTTCAACTTAAAACATTCAGCAAAATTAACCTTTTCATGGCATGGGGGAAGTGTATTTAATAAACGTATGCTAATATTTCACTTTTTCTAAAACTGCAAAATAAGACCTTTAAGAAATCTAATACTTATAAACTTTACTTATTTAGCTCTCCAATTAAAACTGAATCCCAGCAACCACAATTTATCCTTGGACTTGGTGAATATACAAATTTAAATGATTTGGCAACTGACATAGGAATTTAGATTACTTTATACTATCTTAAAGTGGCTTTTCCATTCTGTTTCCAAAGTACAAACAATATGCCATTTCTTCAATACACTGGATTCCTATAAAAATCACTACCATACTTTATTTAGTGGAACCAAATTAAAGCTTCTCCCTTTTAACGAGTAGGTTGAAACTATTTATGTTTCATATAGGGCTGATCAGTTATGACACGCTTTCTTAAACAAAATAAAACCAATCATTTTTAAAGCTATCACTCAATTATGATGGAGATTTGATGCCATTTCAAAAGGAAGCACTGGACACTCTAGGCCATCTAGTCAAGAAAATGTAAAAGTAATGCTAAAAACAAACAATAAGTAAACTATAACTATCAGTTAAATTACAAAAAAATCCCTCTTTTATAGTAAGCATGCTTATTAACTTTCATTTCTTTCCCCCAGCAAAGGTTTGATATTCATGAATCTCCATTAAACCAATGGAACCTAAGCAATTGTTTCACAAGTTCCAATAAAGATGGATGGACTAAGCAAGTAATACTATTAACAATTATTGGAGTGAAATAGTAAGAATCGTGACAGTCCTCAAAATTGGGCAGTCTTTGAAATGTAATAGCATAGCTCAAGATGAATTATGCCATAATAAAACTGTAGTTTTTACCTCTACATAAAACAAAAACAAAATCAAAAACATAACCCACCGAATTCATACAACTACTATTGAACATACTCCTTCCTAAGTTTTTGGATGTCATTTTGAGATTTTTTTAAACAAGCATATTTATCTGAGCATATATATTTATTGCCTATATATATACACTCATTTTAAAAGACAAAAAATTCAGATACTACAAAACTGAACTCTTTGTTTTTTCACCATCCTCATCTAACACCTACTGCATTACACAACACCCTCCCCCCAATAATTTAAAATTCCCAATTTTTAGTCTAGTTAAAAGGGCAGAGGAAATGCAAATGCAGATTTAGAGTTTCTGTATAAATTTCACTGTATTTTTATAAACTTGACGTTTTCTGTAACACTGTTTATTGATCAAATAAAGGACTCACTGCTATCTAAAATTTCATAAACACCATTAAAAATTCAAAATTGATATTATACTGAATCTTAAATTTTCAATAGTTCAAAGAGACAGTTTTTACATGAATAGCACACAATAGATGAAACTTAACAGCAGACATCCCTAGAATACCAATGGCAAGTCCACCAAGATGCATACAAAATTACAGATAAGCATTTCTTTCACTGTTTTCTTGTGCAGGGAAAAACATTTATAGAGGAAATAGAAACTCAGCTGGTAAATTTCAGATATCATCATCATCTTCTTCATCCTGAGAAGATCCAGCCTGGTTAGATGCGCTGGCTGTGGCAGCAGCAAGCTGTGCTTGTTGGGCAGCCTGCTGCATTTGAAGCCATTCCTGCTGGGCCAATTCTGCTTGTTGCTGTCTAGCCTAAACACCAAAAACATAAAAACAAGTAATAATTTTTTTAAAACTCACAACATACACACTTTGGTTAAGTATAGATTAAGCCAATTACAGACTTAGTTATTACCAAATTTGGATATTTTCCAACCACTAAATAACTGTTATACATCTGGAAAACATGAACTCTGTAAGGAAATACAGTAAGCCAACTGCTTCTCTATCAACTAAGGACAGTTTCCAAAACTTGGTTCTCTTATAGACAGTTCTTTTATGCCACATAATTTTATGACCTTTGGTTCAACTGAAATTCAAAAAGCTGGTACAAAAATCATAATGTTCTCTCTTTGGTTCCTTTCCCAGTTTCTCTCTTCCTTTTTCTTTCTTTCTTTCTTTTTTTTTTTTTTTAACGTTCATTCATTCTTTATTTCTTTATTTATTTATTTATTAGCATTTATTCATTTCTGAAAGGCAGAGAGAGAGCACGAATACGGGAGGGGGAGAGAGAGAGGGAGACACAAAAACACAAGTAGGTTCCAGGCTCCAAGCTGTCAGCAGAGTCCGACGTGGGGCCACAAGATCATGACCTGAGCCGAACTTGGCCACTTAACCGACTGAGCCACCCAGGCACCCCTACATTTATTCACTTTTGAGAGACAGAGAGCTAGAGTGTGAACAGAGGAGGGGCAGAGAGAGAGGGAGACACAGAATCTGAAGCAGGCTCCACGCTCAGAGCTGTCAGCACAGAGCCTGACACAGGACTCTAACCCATGAACCACGAGATCATGACCCAAACTGAAGTCAGATGCTTAACCAACTGAGCCACCCAGGAGCCCCTCTCTCTTCCTTTTTTTCACTTGATTCTTTTGTCCTCTCAACTTACAATTTAGATGCAAACATTTTTTTTAATGTTTTTTTTTTAATGTTTATTATTTATTCTTGAGAGAATTAGAGAAACAGAACACAAGTGGGCGAGGGGCAGAGAGACGGAGACACAGAATCTGAAGCAGGCTCCAGGCTCTTTGCTGTCAGCACAGAGCCTGATGCAGGGCTCAAATTCGTGAACCACAAGACCTGACCTGAGCCAAAGTCGGATGATCAAGCGACTGAGCCACCCAGGCACCCCAGATGTAAACATTTTTCAATCTAAAAATTATTTCTATGATTTCAAAGTTGTCTAGTATAGTACCCCTAACTCCTAAGAAAAAGTACTATACATGAGTATAATAGCTATTTTGATGTTTGAGCTTCTATCACAGTTCCCTACCCTATACATACATTTCTCCTCTGTCCCTCTCCCCTAAATAAACACACATGGGTACACACACACACACACACACACACACACACACACACCCTTCCCATATACCCACTAGAGAAAAGGCACTTATCCAGGACTGAATTTAAGTGAGATAGTGAAAATCCATTCATTTGATATACCCTCTCTAAAAACAATCACAGAATTTTAGAAACCAAGATACGCACATAAACGTTACAAGCAATGTTGCAACAGCTAAAGGTCTTTCCCAATTTAATTCATTAGCAGAAAAACCACATCAAGAAGGAAAAAATCAATCTGTTCTTGAAAAGATCATATAAATTCCATTGGAATCTACCAAAACAATGCTGTTTCCCTTTCTGCCTTTTCTCAGAATTGTCCTTTAAGCCTGACTCACACTCACCACACCACCCTCCTTTATGCATAGCCAATTCCTAGTTATCTATTAAAACAGAAATTAGTCTTTCTTGGCCATCTAGATCATACTGTGCACTTTGTTTCATATGCCAAAATTCTCTATGCATTCCCATACCTATTTACTTTGTTCTCAAATTATCTGAGTATGTATCTTTTTTCCCACTAGACTTGAGAATAGAGACTATTTTCATACTCCTTGTTACATTCCCAACACACAGTCCTCCAGTATTTTCTGAAAGCATGTTTTGTGGGAAACAGTAATGCTCAGTATAACTCTAACATTAAGATTTTACCATGTACATTCCTAACTTTTCTTAATAATCTCTCTTGAATTTATTATCCAATCATTTCTAGAGAAAATTCTAATCAGGTCATTATTATACTTAAAAAAAAATCATCTGTTACCCAATTAAGTCCACTTTCTCAACCTAGAGTTCAAGGTCCTCCAAATTACTGCCTGCCCCAACCTATCTCCCAATTGTAATACATACTTGGTACTCCAAAAAAAACCCCTAAAACTTAAAATGCTTCCCCAATACACCATACCCTCCCATTTTCACTACCTTAACTCATGCTGATAGTCATTCTATTTCAAATTTCCTAATTTTCACCTACTGAAGTTCTACTCCTCAAGTCAAACTGAAGTATCATTTTCTCCATTTTTTTCCTAAGTCCTAACTGTATCATTCAGGACCTAATCAGGAGATAAAAGTCACATTTGTTAGGGGAATAGAAAGAATGCAATATAAAGGACTGTTAACCAAGTATAAAGTTGGTAACTAGGTCATTGAAAAGGCATGAAAAGAACACTTAGATATTACACAACTGGTAACTACCAAAAGCAGCCACCAATCCTAAAACTGAGGGAATAAAGGAAGAGGCTGGAATTTTTAAAACTTAATTTTTAAGAAGCTTAAAAGAACAATCCATGGAACTGAAATTCAGACCTCTGAAGAACTGGCATAGATTGGCTGGTAAAAGCATCTCTGAGCTTGATAGAGGGCCCAAGGTTTGAGACTCACACCCTGGAAGAAAATGATGAATGTTTATGCTGGTTCTGTAAAGAAACTATATGCTGGATTCAGTTCCTGCCACAGGAAAAAAAAATTGATGCAGCGAGAGTAAAGATGCATTGGTAGGTTGCTCAAAGGAACCTGAAGCTAATAGGAAGTAAAAGAAAGGAGCCCAAGTGCTGCCTTCCTCCTCTAGCCTGGCAATCTCCCTCCAGAACCCCCTACTGGAAGCAGAGTCCAATGAAGTCCAATAGAAAAGCAGAAATGTGGTTTATAGAGTACTAGGCTTGATCACAAATCAAAGCACAGAAAGGTGGGTTTCAGGCTAAGAAAATTGTTTAGTTACTGGTGCATGCGTTTTTTTTTTTTTTCTTTTGAAAACTTTATTTCAACACAACTATGCTTACAAAAATATTTATTTTTTTTCCTAGTATTGTATTTTATTATTTCATTTCACTTGATGAAATCTCCCCAATTAACATATTTATAAGTAACATCTCCTTGTGATTTTGATTTGCAAAAATACATTTATATTGGTTAACAGAATGCAATATAAGTTTAACTTATCCTACTCAACTTGGACCAAAACTTACTATATGGTTTATTTAAGCTTTAAAAAAAAAAAAGAAAGGATTTGCAATATAATTTTTTTTTCATCTACCACAAATGTATATAAGAGATACTCCATCAAATGCTACTACAGGAAGCACAACAAGAACCTTGAGAAACTAACCCTTGGTATGTCTCAAACCCACACATACTGTGCTATAAACCATTTATGAAACTGGTATAACAAAATACTGTATATCTCAATGCCAGTTTACAAAGTTCAATAACTAATGGGTTTGGAAAGAGTGCAGAAGGCCTATGTACACATGTGAAAATGTAAAAGCTATCCAATTTAGTTAGTATTGCATGTAGATCGATCATGAATCTATGCAAACCAAGATTCCAATAATTTCTTAAATCTGAATTAACACTATCAGCTTAGGTCATCTGCTGAGGTCAACAAGTAAACTGCATACAAGCTGTTTTTCTGAGTTATGCAAAAAAGAAAATTAAGTTTCTTCCTCAGCTTTTCAGTCCAGAACTGATATTATACTACAGGTAAGGTATTCCAATGTCAACATTCATAAGGTAACATGTGATGAGATCTGCTTTGGTTTAAATTTGTATTAGCACTCACATGCGAAATAATTGGCACACTCTTACACTGCCAAAATCTAATGTAATGTCTCTGTACTTGGGAACTCTTTATATTTTCCTCATGAAAGTAGTTAGCCTCATATTACAGTTGTCAGTGTACCTATATCATACCTCTCCTAAAAGACAAAAACTTTTTTGTTTAGGAAATCAGAAACCAGATATTCTAATAACTAATTGCATCTATTTTTACTTAAAAAGTATGAAAAATAGTTATTTTAACACACAGGCATATTTACCTTTACGGCAGGAATACCCAGAGTGTAAAAAAGACTAAGAATGCTTCATGAAAAACATTTTAAGAATTCATAAGAAAATTGTAGGGCAAACCAAATATGTGAATTTAATAAACTTAAGAATACTTACTCTGTGACTTAATCAATCATATACAGGTATAATTTCGTGGCACAGGAAAAAAAAAACACTCAGTTTCAAGTCTCTACACAGATTTTATTGCAAAAGCTGCTTGATCTCATGGTTTATTCAGTAATCTACAAAGACATGCACTGGTTACAATTAAAATTTAACTGACTTTTGGGGCACCTGGGTGGCTCAGTCAGTTAAGCATCCGACTTCGGCTCAGGTCATGATCTCATGTTTCATGAGTTCGAGCCCCACGTCGTGCTCTGTGCTGACAACTCAGAGCCTGGAGCCTGCTTCAGATTCTGTGTCTCCCTCTCTCTCTGCCCCTCCCCTGCTCATGCTCTGTCTCTCTCTGTCTCTCAAAAATAAATAAAAGATTTAAAAAAAATTTAACTGACTTTTAAGTACCCATATTAGCAAACATATTTCTCTGTCTAGACATAAAAACATTCCTGTGCCTTTAAAGTCTATGTTGATTGATAAATTTTATTTTCATAAATTAAAATTTTCAGCAGTACTTTTTCTCATTTTTTTCTCTCTTGCCTCTTACCCAACCTACCTCAAGTATTTTTCTTTTAAAATGGGAGTGTGAAAGACAGTAAGTGTATACTTCCTAATTAATTTCTTCTTTTGGAGATTTTCATTATGTTTTAGACTCTCCTCCCCACCCAAATACTAAAATAACTCATTTGTAATTTACAGTTAATCTTAACTTCAATATATTAATGGTTCCCCCTTTCCACATTTTGTTGTTAGCAGTTGAAAGACTGCTTCAAATGAAGATGCTATTGTGTTAGTATTTAAAACAAAGTCTAAAAGGTGAAATGAAATCAAACTGATAAAAAAGCTGTTATATTTACTTACCATATTTAGGACTTAAGTGCTTTGTGCTTTAAGGAAGAAGTACTAGACAGGTGCTATAATTTTACCTCTCTGTTGATTTTCCTCACAAGAGCAAAGAAATATTAAGGGATCCTCACCCATAGATGAAGGCAAGAATGAAGGAAGATAAGGAAGAGAAAATAACAAATGACAAGGATAGAAAGGTAAAGACAGATTTGGTGGGCAATTATTTCTTTCATTCTTCTTTTTGCCCTGGAAAGGATAAAGCCATCATGTTCCACTTAAAAGTTCTAAAATAAGTGTAAGTGGACAAAATGGTGGCTAGAACATTAGCATAGTAATGTAGAAACAGCACATGTCTAGGGGTCAGGAGACTTGAGTCTGAATTTAGACTCCAACACTTCCTAACTATATGCACTTAACCTGTTTTATTTGTTTAACTCAATCCTTCCCAGTAAACTAAGTTCCATCATAATAAGAACCATGTCTCTTTCGTATACTGTTATAAGCCTAGCATTTAGCACTGTATCTGATAAATAGTGAGGACTTCAGTAAACATGTGTAGAACAAATGAATGAATGATCTCATGCAAGTTTCTTTCTCCATCTGAGTCTGTTTCTTAACGTGTAAATGAGTATAATAAAATTCACATTTATTTATTTTATTTATATTTATAAAAACTGCAAAGTATGTAAAGTAATAGAGCATCTTTTTCCTTTTATCAAGTATCTAATTTGGCACTCTCTAGGTAATCTGCAATAGCAGAGAGTTAATAAATAATAGCCACTAATGTTTTTTTAATCATCAGTCTTTGTTATCTCATATTCATATGGATTATAAAGTGTTTATTTGTATTCACACCTGTTTCAAAAGCTTTTAGTACCTCCTTAGTACCGATCTTGTAGGTTGTTGTGAGGATTTAAAAAAATACAGGTAAATTATTTGGAAACATGATTAACACATGATTAGAACTCAATAAATGTTAGTAAACTTTTATTTTTATTAGTTTGAATGGTATTCTGATGTCTGGTGCTTGATAACACTTAAAATTCAAATGCTTTTTGATTCAAACTTATGACTACTTAAGTTATTATGACTACAAAGAGATCAGGTATAGGGCTAGTCTGAAAGAGATTACCAAAAGTGATACTTCCCAGTTCTAATGGTAACTACAGTAACTGGTAGGAAATCTCACCTCTTCAACCCAAAACTGCCTTACAATCTAATTTGAAATGAAAGGCCAAAACTTAGAATAAGAACTTCATCTTCTCCTTTTTTTATTTTAAAGAGAGGAATATTAGTACTAATCCTTCACAGACTGGGAATTAGAGTTTTAATAAGAAAGGGAGGAAAGGAGGGAGGGAGGAAGGAAAGAGGGAAGGAATTTTTTAAGATTAGTATGTTTGTTTTAAAGGTACATTAAAAACCTAATTAACTATAAAATAGATGTTTATTAAATTTTCCTTATATACCACTCATTATAAAATTTGATATAGTATTTTCTCACCAGCCCATCATTTTAAATCTTAAGAATGTTTAAGTATACTTTTCATGCTTTTAACTGGTCGTTCTGTCTGGACAAAAAAATAAAAAACTCAAAGTAAAATCAGTAGTTATTTTGGAGTTGTTCTCCTTGGAAAACCAATTGTTGCTGGAGCACCTGGGTCGCTCAGTTGGTTAAGCGTTCAACTTCAGCTCAGGTCATGATCTCATGGTCGGTGGGTTCGACCCCTACACTGGGCTCTATGCTGACAGCTGAGAGCCTGGTGTCTCCTTCAGATTCCATGCCTCCCTTTCTCTTTGCCCCTCCCCTGCTCGCACTCTGTCTCCCTCTCTCTCTCAAAAATAAACATTAAAAAAATTAAAAAAGGGGCGCCTGGGTGGCTCAGTTGGTTGAGTGTCCGACTTCGGCTCAGGTCATGATCTCACGGTTCAAGTTTGAACCCCACATCTGTGCTGACAGCTCAGAAGCTGCAGCCTGCTTCAGTGTCTGTGTCTTCCGCCCTCTCTTCTCCACTCATGCTCTCTCTCTCTCTCTCTCAAAAATAAATAAACATTAAAAAAATTTTTTTTAATTTTTTTCTTAATGTTTATTTTTGAGAGAGAGAGAGAGAGAGAAACAGAGCTGGAGTGGGGGAAGGGCAGAGAAAGAGGAAGACACAGAATCCAAAGCAGACTCCAGGCTCTGAGCTGTCAGCACAGAGCCTGACGCAGGGCTCGAACTCACAGACCATGAGATCATGACCTGAGCCGAAGTCGGGCGCTCAACCGACTGAGCCAACCAGGTGCCCCAAACATTAAAAAAAAATTAATAAAAAAAGAAAACAGGTTGCTGCAAATATTTACTTTAAAAAAAGGTTTTTTTAACGTTTACTTTTGAGACAGCGTGCACCAGAGTGGGGGAGGGGCAGAGAGAGAGAGAGAGAGAGAGAGAGAGAGAGAGAGAGAGAGAGGATCTGAAGCGGACTCTAAGCTGACAGCAGAGAGCCAGAAGCGTGGCTGGAACTCACAAACCATGAGATCATGACCTCAGCTGAAGTTGGGACGCCTGACTCACTAAGCCACTGAAGCACCCCATTTAAAAAAAAAAAAAAAAAATTTTAATGAGCAAATATTTATTTTTTTATGAAGCAAATAACTGGCCAAACAGAGTCAAACTGGTTAGATTTAAACATCAGACTCTAGGATCAAACAACCAGCCACAGAAAGAAAATCCTCTGTATATATATATTGATTTAAGAAATGATTTCAGAAACCAGTATGATTTCTGTTAGCAAACAGGGCAGTGTTCAGATGAAAACAATTTATAATGCATTACTTACTTTTGCAAATAATTCTTGCTGCTGTCTCAATAACTCTTCTTCAGGAATGCCAAGGTTTTCCAAACGAGAACTGGCCTTTCTTCTTTTTAATGCTACAGTCTTGCATTCTTGTAAGACTTCTTTTACTTCACTGATGTAAGAGCCAAAGCCCAAACTTTCTAGTGCTAGGGAAATGAAAACATGAAAGAGTGATAAAACTTAGTCTTTCCCCCCATTTATGGAAGATTAAGCTTTTGTGGTATTTTGGGGGGTTTTTTTTGGAGGGGAGGGGATTTCTGTCTTCTAATAATTTTACCTATTTTATAGTTGCACAGCAATTATTTGAATGGCTAAATCAAAATATTGTATCAACTTTCTTATTATATTACAAATTAGATAAAACTTGAGGAACATTTAACAGCACAGGCCTTTACTTTTCTGATTAATTTTTAAAAACCAAAGCATCTCCTGTGAGAGGAAAAAAACAAAGTCCAATGTAAGAACATGTGCTTTTAGTAAGAAAACATTTTTCCTATACCACTCACAGTAAATTAAACATCATTACCTCAGTCACTTTCTAGAAGAATACCAAAAAAACAAGTATTTGGAGTCTACTTGTTAATAACATATTTTGTGCCATTTGGCTTAGAAAAAGTAGGTTGGTAACATATGTTCTAAGTTTCAGTAGGATGGGATAAAAGAATGGGTAAGTTCTTTTGTACAATATACCAAACAGGAGACTATTTTTAGCAAAGGTACTCCAACTGCCAAGTTTAAGAAATACGGGTGGAAATAACTTATGAAATTCAGCATTTATATTCAGCCAACAAGTTTCCCTTGAAAATAAAACTTAACAGGAAGCACTATAAAAACATTTCAACTGATGTGGCAGAAAACTGGGATAAAGAAAGACTGTAAGGTTAGAAGTGTTAACAATTTTCTCTCCCTTTATTTTTTCACATTTAGAAAGAAAATTTTATAGTAATGCACCTTCTAAATGCCTTCTATAATCAAGACAAAGCATAACGTTTTCTTTTGGCTCACAGTAATTAAAATTGCATTTTATAGTTTTCTATATATTGCCAGTGCCCCAAAGGCATTTTTGTTTTCTGACCCAATGATGAAATATAGATGGTGAAAAATATAGTTGATGAATTTAACTTAGTGTATCAGTTCTTGCAGTTTTTCAACAATTATGATGAACCAGACTGCCCTCAGCAAAGTTGCCCCGAATTCCAACTGCAGGGATTTGCTCTTCAAGGACAATACCAAATACACCTTAACAAATACGCATTCCCTCCCGTATAAGCTGTGGTTTTTAAGGACATTTTGAAATGATTTATGACTTTAATTACTTCAAATATTAAGCTGTTTTGCATCAACCTTCTTTAGAAATAATCTCATGCCAAAAAGCAGAGTACTATTACTTGAATTTTAATTATACTAACTTATTGCCTCTGCTCCCCAAAAAATTTCAGTTAATTCATTACTCTGAGTTCTGAATATCAAAATAACTACCACATAATTCTTGGCCTAAAAAGTTGGAGATATAGTGGAAAATTAAGTGAAGATTAAGCAGCCTACATTTTTTACTTGAATTGACAGACTGATAATTTGGTGTCAATGCTAGAAGCCAAAGTTTTTCTTTTATTTTTTCTCTTTTTTTTTTAAATGTTTATTCATTTATTTTGAGAGAGTGTGAGTGAGCAGGAGCAGGGGCAGGGCAGAAAAAGAGAGAAAGAATCCCAAGCAGGCTCCACACTGTCAGAGCAGAGCCCAACACAGGGCTCAATCTCACGAACCTTGAGACCATGGCCTGAGCCTAAATCAAGAGTTGGATACTTAAGTGACTGAGCCACCCAGGCACCCCAATTTCTTCTCTTTTTTAAAGGCATATAGTAGTATATTTTCAATAATATTGGCTGGAGACAATACCAAAAGAAACCAAGAGAATGGCTTGTGGTTTCCTCCCAAAATTCTGAAGAAAGTCGTATTTCCTTAGCGTATACCACATTTCTCTAGGATCTAGCCCTGCTACATTTCCAGCTTTATTTCTGCCATTAAATCCCTACATATGCTAAATCTAACTGCTCAATGTTTCCCAACAGACATCAGTTTCCCACATTCATACTGATGGTAATGCATTCAAGGCTCAAATCAAACTCCATCTTTAAGTAAACTTGCCTGATGCTCATAGATAAAAGTAATCTCCCCCTTGTAAAATCAGATAGACATCTTAGAATTTGAAATTTGGTTGTCAATATATTCATATAACCTTGGATACACTGCTTCATACCTCTAAGCTTCAGTTTTCCTTTTCTGAGAATAGCATTTCGTAGTATCTTCCTAAAACATATGCAGTATGGCGGTTAAGCCTGCAGGCCCTACAGCTGCCAGAGACTGATCCCAGCTCTGCCTCATATGAACTGTGTGAGCCTAGATAAGTTCCTTCACCTCTGTGCCACTAAAGCAAGAATAACAGTACCTGTATCTCCTCAGATCAGGTTACTGTGAAGAATAAATGAATTAATATAAACAAAGAGCTTAGAACAGAGGCTGGCCCACAGAATAAGCAAAATATTCATGATATTATTTTTAGGACTATAGGGATCAACAAGTGATCTACAGCATTTAACACCATGTCTAGCACATAAGATTCCCATAACCACTTGGACTATGTATTATTCATCTTTATTTTTTCCCTTACATTTAAAAGAGCACCCTAATAAGTGTACAGGACATAAATAAATGTGAACCTATGCATTATCACACTAAATTCAAGTTGAACGAATATACTTATAATATAAAATATTAAATTTATAAAATTAATCAACACCATGCAGACAATTCTTCAAATTATCATCAATTACTAGACTCAACATCAAAAAAATCCAATCCAAACTATTTTTAACCATGGAGAGTTTGAGTTAAAAATTTAAAAACTCACTTTTAAAACCATCTAAGGTTGAGAACACCGCTTTAAAAAAATTTGCAAGTGAATCCAAGGTTAATATTTAATATTATTCAAAGAGCTGCCATATACAAATTTGTACCCTCAATTAAATGGTTCAACAGGAAGAGCCATAAATTTTAATTTCTAAAACTGCACTGACTTTAATCCAAATTTTAAATACACTATGGTTACCAGGAATAAGTAGATAATAGTCTTTTCTAAACAAGGAGATATTTTACACCATTTGTTACCATATGGGAATAATCATATCCATTTTACACAAAGAGTATCTTAAAGGATAAGGGAAATGACTCTTAAGCAGGGCCATCATTGCGGATTTGCAGGTTATTCAGTGCACAACAGGACCATATCTAAGGAAGGCCATTCATACTGTAAACATAGATCTGTATGTTTATTACGGCACTTTTCTGGCAGATGGTAGTAAAGGTTTTTAGGGAAGAAGTGCCTTTTTCTAGTTTGTATAAAGAGATTTAATGGACTGTTAGGGCCCTGGCTCTATCAAGGATCTCAGAGTAAAATCCAGAAAAGAAAAAAATAAAAATTTTTGCTGGTAAAACACATACATCACTTGCTCCTCAGATGCCTGTCTGCTCCCCTCTGCCATGTACTTTAAAACTATACCCAGAAAAGTGCATGGTATATTAGGGGAAAAAAACATTTGCCACATTTTTCAATTTTAAAGACAGATGTTAAGGTCCCCGTGTGGCTCAGTTGGTTAAGCATCTGACTCTTGATTTCATGAGCTCAGGTCATGATCTCAACAGTATGGTTCATGGTTTTGTGGGTTCGAGCCCTGTGTTGGGCTCGGTGCTGATACGGGGAGCTAGCAGGGGATTCTCTCTCTGCCTCCCTCCCCCCCCCAAATAAACTTTTTTTAAAACGACGAATGTTAAAAAACTTAAAAAAAAAAAAACTTTAAAAAAAGAAAGGTGAAAACTTCCATCCAGCAACAATAATACAGGCTTATCTTATTTTACAAAAGTAACGCAATCCTATAAAATTTTGTTATAACAAGAATTTATGTGAATTACTTCATATTCAAATGTGTAATACAGGTTTTTTGTTAAAATATTAAAATATGTAAAATAGCATTCTCAAATTTGTTTTCTTTTGTTTATATGTTAAAGGAAGTGTGTGTGTGGGGGGGTGGTAGTTCACTTAAAATGCATTAAAAGGATGATACAGGCCAAAGTGACTTCTTGGCTCATTAGCCAGGCAAAGGTTTCTGAAGACCCTTAATTATGTCCTCTATGGATTACTACCCCTGGGAATCTGGGACAATAATGAGAGACTGAGGGAACCAAATATAATCAATCGTTATACCCTTACCATTATCTAACACCATGCCAGGTACCTAGTAGTGTTCAAAATTGTTGGTAGCAGAAGAAAAATAAAAACAAGATATTTCAGTTTTAAGTTAAATAAAAAAATCCTAACTTGAAAAAAACTTGATTAAGTGATAATACCAATTCCATATACATAATGTGTCCCTTTGGAAAAAATACCAGTATGCATGATTATTTAGATAATACAATATCATTTTCATTCTCATTATTATTACAACTCTGCAATCACTCAGATCCTCTGATTTAAAAACTACTTCACATCCACTTTCTAAAACAGACTGTGGTTTATTTAGGCTTTAGAGCAAAGCTACTCAAACTGTGGTCCATGGACTTGTGCCAGAACTGCTTATAATGGTCTGTGATGAGTTAAGTATGGAAATCAAAGAAAGCATTTAGGAACCTTCACAGCAAAACTTTAACTACATGGGGTGATGGATGTGTTAACTAACCATATTGTGGTATCATTTCACAATATATACACATATCAAATCATTATGCTGTATACCTTAACCTTACACAATGTTATATCAATTATAACTCAATAAAGCTGGAGGAAAAAAAAAAGAACCTTCAAAGCAATTTGACAAGAGTAATTTTAAGTTTATTGAATCTAACAACAAAAATTGAAATTTTATGTATTTTTCAATTTTGTTTTTCTAGTGATCCATTTTTATTGTATTTCACAAAAGTACCAGTGTGAGAGGGACTAGATTTTTTTTTAATTCCTTCAACAGAGATAGCCTGGAGCAACTCCATTGCTGAAGAAGCAAATCCTCAGAGACTTTTTCAGTTACTAACTATTGTTATAAATGTGGGGGGGAAATGTGGCAGAAGATTAAAAATTCAAAAAAATAATCACTTAAAATATCTTTATTTATACTTCAGCTTTACAATGGCATTATGCTGTAAGGTTAAACATAACAGACTTCAAGCCTTATATTTTAATCAGTAACATTACGCATTTTAAAAATTACTATTTAGGGGCACCTGGGTGGCTCAGTGGGTTGGGCGTCTGACTTTGGCTCAGGTCATGATCCTGCGGTTCGTGGGTTTAAGCCTTGCTTTGGGCTCTGTGCTGACAGCTCAGAGCCTGAAGCCTGCTTCAGATTCTGTGTCTCTGTCTCTTTCTGCCCTTCCACTGCACGTGCTCTTTCTCTCTCTCTCAAAAATGAATAAACATCTTAGGGGTGTCTAAGGTGGCTCAGTGGCTTAAGCATCTGACTCTTCGTTTTGCTCACGTTATTATCTTGAAGTTCGTGAGATGGAGCCCTGCATCAGGCTCTGCAGCACAGAGCCTGCTTGGGATTCTCTCTCTCCTTTCCCTCTACCCCTCCCATGAGCTCTCTCTCTTTCTCTCAAAATAAATAAACATTTTTTTAAAGCTTGCCTAAGAAAAGCTAACTTCTAAAAATATAAAATTATTTATTGCAGCATATCATGTAAGATTCTCAACCCTGACTGATTCTCAGTAATTGCAAGTAATACCTGAAACAATTAAGTATTATTTATACATAAATGAGGAAACCTTTAACAGATTTGCCTAAGGCCAAAGACTTTACAGTGTAGAACTTGCAGTTCTTAACTCTCAATGTCAGTTCTTTACATAATATAACAGAACATGTTAAAACTTATTTAAGAGTATGTGTTCACAAAAACCAGCAATGACATGAAAGGAATACCTTTTATAGCTTAGAACCCCTTTATTTGTGCATCTGTGATCTTCAATACCAAGTCCCCTTTTTAAACTCAAAAAAAGCAAAACATTTCATAATTTTTTCAAAGTTTAACTATTTCAAAGATTTACTAACAATAAAGTTATGTCAACTTTAATAACTTCCATTTTACAGAACAGCCTCAAATGCTTAATTTGCTCTGACAATGTAAAGCAAAGTAGCAAGTGAACAAATGACATGTCCTGAAGCAAAATCTAGTTCATTAAACTTATTAAACTAAAAAATTGGAACTTCAAATGTGAGATTCATATGACTTTAAATGTACATTATTATTCCACTTGCATATATCCTATATACCAAAATAATAAATGCTTACAGAAAAGCATAAAAAAGTCCTATTTACCATGATTTAGCAAGCTATCCAGGGTTAATCTGTAAAGATACATTTTAAACACCTAAAAAAAAATACACACCTTAGAGGATTTCTTTTAAAAAAAAAAAGTAACCACTCAAGACAAAAATTCTTTAAAATGGTTAAACAATATGAAATTAATATGAGATTATAAATGTATAAGATGTATTCCCTTAACTGGAGGAATTTGGGGCAAAAATGGTAGGTTCTTATCCACTTAACAACAACAATGTTACCCAAAGAAAGGGTAAATTTGTAAGACTGTAACAGGTCAGTGGATGATTTTTTAAAAAATAATCAATCATCCTCAGTACACAAAGGAAAACGCTTTCACTGGAACTTTTGGACTCACACCTTAAATTTAGCATATTCCAAAGTTGAGCTATTTAGCATACTGCTTGCTACAGCTGCACTTTTATTCCATCATGTCAATCAGAAATCTAAATATATCTTAGGAAAGAATAAACTACCCAAGAAGACAGATTGTAATGTGTTATTAGACTTTTGGAACAATCCTCACTCCTGTGTTGTAAACAAACGTTTAGGCAGATCCTTTAGAAAGCTTTTGAAATTTTCATTAGAAAGGCAATGTGGATAAAACATTCTTTTTCTTTTTTATGAGTTGTAAAAGGAAATTATAGCTGTGTTGGATAATCTCATGAAAGACTTAAAACATGTACATACAATGTAAAAATAAAACACAAGAGGAAAAATAGAGAACTTGACTTTCACTGTACCTACCAGAGTATTCACACACCACACAAGTTAAAAAAAACAAAACAAAACAAACAAACAACGTAGCTTTAAAATCAAATATGGTTTTTCCCAGGGATCTTTTTTCTCTTCATGGACTGAAATAGAAATGGCAGAGTACATTAAAATCTACCTTCCATCCAATCATTAAGGACCAAAAATGAATCATCTAATCCTTTTGTCAATACTGACAATAAAATATTGGATATGGTGAATATGAGATGTGTTCTCTACTTCAGAGTAACAGGAACATCACCTTTGCAAAGTTAAATTATGAAAAATAAAATGGTAGACACCTGCCTGCCTACTAAAACGATTAAAATTCATCACGATTTTTTGACTTCAAAAGCAATCAAGAAATTGTTAGAATTTTAATTATTATAAAAGGCAAGTTATCACCTCAAATTGAATGCAACTTTTTCTTAAGAGTATACGTAAGTGCTCCAAAACATTATGACTAGTAAATGTCTCCCTATGCCTGAAACAAACCATCAGAATGTGGTCCCCCAAACCCCTACTACTGGACTAAACCCTTTCTAAGATGGAAAACTGTCCAAACTTTCAGAAATCCTCAATAAAAGCTTAAGTGTATGCATCTAAGTGGGAATTGCAACAGGAAAGGACAGGGAAATGTTCCATGAAAAAAATCTCTTACAAACTTTCAATCCAAGCTTTAAAAATTTATCTCCATAAAGCAAAGCAAGCTACATAAAAGAAAAACTGAGAAAGAGAGGAAAAAGAAAGGAGGGGAAGAAAGGATAATCATCCACCCTTTTCTTCCAGAATAGAACTGGAAAGTTTTGTTAACTTGATGAACAGTAGGACCACTAAACTATTTTAATTTTTATTATTATTATTATTATTTTTTTTTTTTTTTAAGTAAAACGGACACCCTACGTGGGGCTCAAACTCAAAACTCTGGGATCAAGAGCTGCATGCTCCACCAACTGAGCCAGCCAGGGGCCCCTCACTGAACCACTCTTAAAGCTGAAAACACACTCTTCATTCAACATCACCAAACTTTACAACGTTAAAAGCGTTTACATTAAGAATTCTTTCACTCATGCGTTCAGAAAATTCATCTTTTCCTCTATATCCGTGAAAAGGTCGGGTGGGGAAGGGGTGCTGTCTCCACTCATACTTGGAAGATCCTGTCTGAAAATTCATTTTCCAAGGGAGAACTTTGGGTTCCTTTCTCAGTTGTCACGGCTGAGGTTCCACGTTAGGGAGACAAATGCTCAGTTGTCATGTCTAGGTTGAACGGCAGGCAGGCAAAATTCTTGTTGCTTCCGCTTACCTGGCTGTAAACAGACGACGACTGCTACTTTATCTTTGGAGGACGTTAGGCTGACCTAAACGCTGGCAATCCTTACTTGTACTCGCCGGATGAAAAGCACCACAAGAATACAAGAATACTACACAGCGAGTTGAAGGCACCGGCTACCTCCATGCCCGCGTGGCTTTTTCGTCTACTCGTAATTATCAGGGGAGAGGAATGAAGGCTTTGACATGAACGGGTCACGCGGCTAGCAGGCTGCCCCTCACCCTCATTCAAACAAAACCCCACACACACCACTTACCTTGTATGACATGCTCGGGTGAGATGGTCTTCTTTTCTGATTTGTTGCAAATCTCATTGGCTTCAGAAGATATAAGGTGAATGAATTCAGTGCAGCAGTTCACCACCAGCTCCCGGGCATCGTTGGCCACCCGGACGTTGGGGAGAGTCTCTTTGATCATCTTATTGATAGCAGCTCTAGGTATAGTGAGATCATCATCATTGCCAGATGAGGAAGCCATCGTATCTCCCTCTCGCGCGCGCCCCGACTTTTAAAAACTCCCCAGCTCTGGTCCACTATTCCGCGAAGATTTTTCAAAGGCTGCCCTCAAAGTGGGATCCCAGGAGCGCGAAGAGGTTGCAGAAAACGAGGGGTGGGGGGTGGGGAGGGGCTGGTTCGTGAGGGTGGGGTACACCCGTGTGTGTGAGAGATTTAGGGCGAGATTGGGAGGGAGGTCGGGGGGCTGAAGATAATGGGGACAGCACTGCCTACGTCGGAGAGGAGAAAGCAAAGGTGGTCCGGAAATTTGAGCACTGGGGAACCACCTTCGTGTCTCCTCAGAGGAGCGGGCGCTGTCGCCCAACCGGTCCCCAACCGCGCCGGAGGAGAGGCAAGATCCAGGGGCACTGGCCTCGCCGCGGTACCAGGCGGACACCCAGCGGGCTTGGCTCTAAAGAGCCGGAGCCCCAGCTGCCGCTGCCGCCAGCAGCCGCTGCCGGCGCGTCTGCCAAACCATCCTTCAGACACCCGCGCCGCCGCCTCACAACATGTCGGCCGCGGCCGCTGCTGGAACCGTGGCGACCGCCTGGGAACGAATACGGACAGAGCCGGGCACAAGGGGAACGACAGTAGCAGCCGCCGTGGCCGTTTAGCCCGAACGCAGATCGTGGAAGCCGAAGCCGCGGCAACGGTGGTCCCTCCAGAGGCCAAGGAAGAAGGTTTGCTGGAAGCCTCTCCCGATACCCTTTGCGCTACCGGAAGCCTCGCCCCCCCCGTCCCCCCTCCCTCCCTCGCAGACTGACTTCCGGGTGTGGCTGCTGCCCTTCCCCCACCCGCGCCAGCGGGAACGGTCCTCGTCGCCAGCAGCTTCCGCCTGCCGTAGTCTCTGCACGCGCCTCGGAATCCCGCCCCTTCACTGGGACCGTAGCCGGGCCAGCGCGCGCGCGTCGTGGTTCCGGAGCTGTGGCGCAGGCTTGGGTTGGGGCTAGGGTGGGTCGCTTCTACCATCTCTCAACCAGCTGAGGCCTCAAAACCTTCTCCCAGCCTTCTCTGAGGACAAAGGAGCGCTGGCTATCTTCTAAGGAACTCTCTTTGCTGTTCTTTAAGGAGCCCAAAGTGGGAATGAAAGAAAGAGGCTTGGGTTCTGTAATGAGATATGAGGAAAGCAGAACGTCATGGGCCCGTGTACATCGTCCAGAGGAAAAGCTTTTGATGATGTCTAATAGATGTTATTCGGATCAAAGCTCTTTATGATCCTTTACCCATTTTCTTGTTTTTTGGGAAATGAAACGTTCAGAGAAGTGGCTTGCTAATAGCTAAACCAGAAACTAGAAGTAAAATCCACAGTAGTGGAAATTGAGTATAGTGTACAGTGAGCCACGTTGAGAGATTCCAATTTAGCCATTTTTAACGGTGTATTGTACGTTGGCTTCTGGAGAGGGCAGAGTATCTTTACGCAACTCTCGTTTTTGCTTGTCTCCAGGATGACTTGTAGTATCAATGCACGTCAAGTTCTTCACAAAATGTGTCATACTTGTCATTTGCAAGAAGAGCCCATGTTATAAATAGTGGGGTGTTGCAATTTCTAAAAAGTAAAAGATCCCATTTAAATCACTTTTGGCACTTCAGTCATATACACTGTTCTTGATACATTGGACGGCAACTGGTTTGTTTGAAATGTTTCCTTATAATGTTTTATTTCAGGGGCTTCTGGGTGGTTCAGCCGGCTAAGCGTCCCACTCTTGATTTGGGTCAGGTCAGGATCTCATGATCCTGAGGTCAGTCCCCACGTCAGGCCTGCAGATTGCTGAAGTTTGTCATTCTACCCCTTCCCTGCTCACTCTCTCTTAAAAACAAGAAAAAAAAAAAACCCAAAACCAAACAAACAAACAAAAAAAAACCCTTGCCTTAAAAAAAAACAACAAAAAAAAAAACCCTAAAATTTTATTTCAGTTTAAGACCCTAGATATGGCACCTGGGGATTTTATTTAACTATTTTTCATTTAGCATTTTTTCCAGTACATTTGTGGGTTCTTTAATTTGTAAAGTATAGATGCTCGTTTTTCAGTGCTAAGTTTAGTCAAAACAGAATTTCTTTGGTAAAACAATGTTTTTAAATTTTTTCAAAATAGGAATGTGAAACTCTTGGCTCACATGTTGGCTCTTTATGAAGTGTTTTGTATATCAGTTGACTGTTGGTTAAAAGAGTTATATTGTCTAAATTTATCTTGTCCTTACCAAGTTTATTAGTCTGAAAAAGCTAGCTAGCAAAAATGTCCCCAGAGTTACCACATTGTCATTGACCCAAATCTTGGTGTTTCTGAAAAAAAAAAAAAAAAAATGCTAATGTGAATGGTTTTTTATACAACATTTATGCTATACAGACTTCTAGGCAAATGATACTAGATCTGTAGAGCACACATGTGAAGTTGTTATTCCAGTAATGGTTTATCACTGCAGGGTTCTATGGTGGCATAAGCATGAAATGTATAGTAAAGAGACCCAGGTTACAGTCCCAGTTTTTTGTTACTTTAGACAGGTCAGTCTCTGAACCTCATTTCCTCAACCAGAAATGGAAATATTATATAACTTACAGGATTCAAAGTCAAATGAGACTGTATATTAAAAGCACTTTTAACATGATGAATTAATATAGATGTTAGTATTCATTATTATAATCTTTATCAGGTCTGGGCAGTCTTCAACCAACAATAAACCATACATAATATGGCTGGAGAGAAAATTTAATTAAATATAAATAGTGTGAGGGGTGTCTGGGTGGCTCAGTTGGTTAAGCACCTGACTTTTGATTTCATCTCAGGTCACGATCCATGGTTTGTGAATTCCAGCCCCACATTGGGCTCCACACTGACAGTGCAGAGCCTGCTTAGGATTCTCCCCCCCCCCTCTCTTTGTCTCTCTCTCTCTCTCTCTCTCTTTGCCCCTTCACCCCCACCCCTCAAAAATAAATAAATTTAAATATATATAGTGTGAGATTTTATGAAATATGCTAACCTGGATCCTATATTTAAATTTTTATTTATAATACAGTATATCCCTGGTGCAAGTAGGCTTTTGAAAACAAGGATAACATCTCCATAATAACCTTAAGAGTTTTAGAGAGAGTGCATATATATGAAACATTATTTTTTTCATGGTATCCCAAGATTCATGATATTAAAAAAACAATATAGGGGTGCCTGGGTGGCTCAGTCGGTTAAGCATCCAACTTCGGCTCAGGTCATGATCTCACAGTTTGTGAGTTCGAGCCCCGCATCAGGCTCTGTGCTATCAGTTCAGAGCCTGCAGCTTGCTTCGGATTCTGTGTCTCCCTCTTTCTCTGCCCCTGCCCCCCCCCCCTCTCTCTCTCTCTTTCTCTCAAAAAGTGAATAAACGTTAAAAAATAAATAAAATATTTAAAAAACAATATAGCTATTATAATAAGGTAGGCTAACTCTATAGTGGTTAAGATAACTTCTTAAAATGTGTGAATTCATAGCTGCCCAAGTTTTCAGCTAAAATTACTGACAAAAATCTATAGCATTTGTAGTTTGATGCTTAACATTGAAAAAAGCAAATAACACTCTCCATTATGTTCATTTGTCACTGTTAACACACCAATTGCTAATTCATGATAATACAAATTTAAAAAATAACTAACATCTAGGATACACATCTTACTTAGCACTGTGCTAAGTGCTTTACCTGTACTTAACCTAAGCACTCTTACCTGTATTATCTCATTTAATCCTCAGAGCATTTTTTATTTGATAGATACTGTTTTAATCTACATTTTTCAGATAAGGAAAGTGAAGCTTGGAGAAGATAGATTACTTTCCTGAAGTCCTGTGTAGCAGTTAAGATAGGCAAGATTATGTTGCAAGAACAAGTAACTCCCAAATCTCAAAAGGTTTATTTCTTGCTTACGTTATGAGTTCATCATGGGTCAGCAAAAGGATTGAACACATAGTAATCACTCCAGAATCCTCTGGAGCTGTTAAGAAGAAGTAATAGCAGAGTCTTGAAATACAGGCTTTTGACAGGTGGAGAGAAAGGGAAGAAGTATGTGTATTCAAAATAACAGGGTTGTAGAAGCAGAAATTGTTCTAGAACCATTGAGGAGATTGCTTTCATTGAATTAAAGCGTTTGTGTTCTACACTAGTGAGAGAGAAGTGAGACAGCCAAATACATAAGGCAGCAGAAGTTATGAAGTCATAAGAGCAAGAGAAGCAAGAAGAGTTTAGAGCCTCAAATACTCATGTCAGAGAGCCCAACAAAATAAATGGCTTGTTAGAGTGTTGGTGTATTCTGCTTTCGAAATAGACAGGAGGCTTCTGTGAAACAGTTTCCTGTGCTTCTTTATTTTCTTTATATCTTCATAATCCTTTTTTTTTTCCTACTCAACTTCTAAAACTCCTATGTTTTTGTTCTACTCAATTTGAAAAAGCCCAACTCATTCAAGGACTTTGGTTTCAGATCTGGGTTTGGTCCCCACTTTGCCACTTAATTAACTGTAACTTGTGCAGGGTATTTAAGTTGTGTTTTGATTTTTCTCATCTATAGAATAAGAATGCACAAGGGGTTTTAAATATCAAATGACATAATGTATGCAAAGTCTTTAGCCCAGAACTGCAGTGCTCTCTCTCTGGTAAATGGTGGCAGTTGTTAAAAAATAATCATCATTAGGGGCGCCTGGTTAGCTCAGTTAGTTAAGCATCTTGATTTCAACCCAGGTCTCGACCGCAGGGTCATGTGTTCAAGCCCTGTGTTGAACCCTGCGCTGGGTGTGAAGCCTACTTAAAAAAAAAAAAATTGGTCCCCACAAAAAAAAAAAAATCATCATTACAACTGAAAGAATGGAATAATGGGATTGAAAAGAAAAGTGATTCCAAGAACTATTTCACAGAAAGAGCTGGGAGAACCTGATATTTTGGTTCCTAGATAGTCAAGGAAACATTAGTCAAATACAATTATAAGATTTTTAATCTCAGAGACTGAGATTAGGAATTAAGGCAGAGCTTTAGAGTGGTCTCAACATTTTAACTAAGCTTTGAAGAACTGAGCATGTCCTCCTGATGAAGCAGAAACTGTTTACTCATTGATCCATTTACAATACAGTGCAGTGTATGAATTGGGAAAATCAAGTAGACTGTTTAATAGGGTTAGTAAAGAGGTAGAGTGAGATGTGCTGCAGGAAAAGTAAGCTAGGCCCAAAAGATAACAAATCAGTGCCTATTATGAATTATACACAACTAGAAGTTTTCAGATTCCCTGTTCCATTTAATTTTCAGATACCCATACAAAAGGATGCTTTGACAGTAAAACAGTTTTAGAGAGGTTTACTGATTTGTTCAGAAATCTCACAGATAATAAGTAACAGAGCTGGGATTTGAAACCAGATTGTTGTTTAGTTCTGAAGCTTAGGCCATTTTCAATATGGTGACTGTCTCTAAATTAAAAAGAAGAAAAAAAAAACATATTCACTCTAGCACTTAAAAAATATAAAGCACTTTCATACGTATTTGGTTTTATCTTCTAGACGGGAAAATCAAAATGCAGCTAAGTTATTCAAGGTCACAGAGTGAGTAAATGGCAGATTGGAAATGTAACCCAAGCTTTCTGACTGCAAGGCCTCAGGTCTTTCCAATATCCTTTTAAGGAGTCTAGAGTTTTTTCTGCAGGCAGTGGAAAGAGCCAGTGAGCATTTTGAGTAGGGGGATGACATAAATATTTTAAAAGATTGGTTAGGGATACCATGTGGGATGGACCAAAATGGAGAGAGACAGGACACTAGTTACTAGGCTATTTCAAAAATAAGCTAATAATGATGTGGACCTGAACAAGAGATTCAGTGAGAATAAGATAGAGGAAACAAAACAGAGGCATTTGGAAAAAGAATATATAGGATTGCATCTGCAGTGAGGTCGGACAAGTAAATACTGCAGAGTCAGTGAGTATCTGATTTGTTCATTTCTGCATCCCCAGGGCAAACATAGTTCCCAGCACATGTTAGGCACTTAATAAATATTTGTTAACTCTAGAAGAAGATAAAGACCTTTAAGGATGGTAGAGTAAAAAACAAGTCCAAAACCAAGAAACCTAAAGAAGAAAATGTCTCATACTCTTGACAGAAATTGAAAAAAGCATAGTGCAAAAGAAACCATGAAGTGGGGACACCCTGGGTGGCTCAATCGGTTAAGCATCCAACTCTTGATTTCGGCTCACGTCATGAGCTCGTGGTTCATCGGTTCGGGCACCATGATGGGCTCCATGCTGACAGTGCAGAGCCTGCTTTGGAGTCTCTCTCTCTGCCCCTCTCCCACTTGCACATGTGTGCACACACACACTCTCAAAAAACAAAAACAAAAACAAAAAACATGCAGGAAGAGTTGCAAGAGTGTGAGATGCCACAGCGAGGCATTGTTGGAAGGGGATCAAAGGTAGTGTCACTGGAAAAAAGGCCAATAGGGGAAAGCAGAAGTCAACATGCAAACAGTTAAAGAGAGGAATGAAAGGAAGAATTGGAGGCAGGGAACATAGAACACACTTCCTAAGTTTGTTGATAAAGGGAAATAAGGCAGTGGGATGACAGCTTGAGGGAGAAGCAGGGTCAAGGAAGAATTGCAAAGACCAGAAGACAGGTGAGGTTCAAGGGAGAAGAGCCAGTGGAGAGGGGTAGATGGGAAATACAAGCAAAATAAGGTCTTAAGGAAATGGATGAGCTTGAAAAACACAGGTGAAGTGGTCAGGATTAGATATACAGCTCTGGGCATACTTCACAGAGAAGAGAGGTTGAAGACAAGATTCTAGGCGAGTGATTATAGACAGTGATTGCAAAAGGAGACGAGCAGAAGACTACGGAAATCTTTAGAGAATGATCAAGAGGAGTGGTCAGAAAAATAGCAAGAAAGTTGTATAAATTCATTGTTCCATAAACCAATACACAACTGACCGAATTTGAGAAAAGTAAGAAGTAACCAAAAGTGTCTATTGTTGCAGAGTTAGGAATGAGGACTGGGAATAGATGGTGTTCGTCCAGTGATATTTGTACAAGCAGTTCATGAACAAAAACCATGGAAGTCCTTCTTTATTCAGTTAAAGCTGATAAATTTTCATGGCTCAACTTTGCAACTAACTCAAAATTTCTAGGGAGAATAACAAATCCCTTTGTCTATAAGTGATAAATTTAAAACATGATGCAAATAAATTTTTCTTTCAAATGATGTGAATTTTGAATCTAATTTAATCATGATAATTCAGTTTAAAGAGCATATGAAGCAAGGGTCACCTGGGTGGCTCAGTTAAGGGTCTGACTCTTGATTTTGGCTCAGGTCATGATCTCACCGTCACTGGAGCCTGCTTTAGATTCAATAAATAAATACATACATACATACATACATACATACGTACATAGTTATTAAACGTATTTGAGGGGCACCTGGGTGGCTCACTTGGTTAAGTGGCCCCCTTCAGCTCAGGTCATGATCTCATGGTTCCTGGGTTTGAGCCCCATGTCGGGCTCTGTGCTGACAGCTCAGAGCCTGGAGCCTGCTTTGGATTCTGTATCTCCCTCTCTCTCTGCCCTTCCCTGCTCAAACTCTGGTCTCTTTCTCTCTCAAAAAGAAATAAACATTGGGGCACCTGGGTGGCTCAGTCGGTTGAGCATCTGACTTCAGCTCAGGTCATGATCTTACGGTTTGTGAATTTGAGCCCTGCATCGGGCTCTGTGCTGACAGCTCGGAGCCGGCAGCCTGCTTTGGATTCTGTGTCTCCTTCTCTCTCTGCCCATCCCCTGCTTGTGCTCTGTCACTCTGTCTCTCAAAAATAAATAAATAAATGTAAAGAAAAAAAAGTTTTTAATACATATTTTTAAAAAAGGATTTGAAGCAAGTAAAACTAAGAAGCCTACTTCTGTAAATCCCATTTGTTTATTCACACATTGCTTTCATCCAACAAATGTTTATTAGGTGTCTACCATATACTTTGCTAAGTACTGGGAACCTGAAAAATAAACAAGAAAGACACCATCCTGGCCTTCATACCAAAATAAATAATACCAAAAAAAGAAAAAAAGCTGTATTATGTCCCGTTGTTGATAACAACAAAAATAAATAAATAAAAGTAAACTTAAATAATAGAGAAATGATTAATTATGGTATAACCATTTGAAGAGCCATTATGTAGCCATTAAAATAATCATATATGAATATGGTACTTTTTTCTAATATTGACACAAAATACAGCATTATTGTTATTAGAACTATGTGAAAATACATATGCATGTGGGTAAAAGCTGAATAAAAACATGTAAAAATTAACAGACGTGTGTTGGAATAGAGAAGTTATTGGTGACTTTACTTTCGATTTTCCTTCAAAGTATTTTAAAATTGTTAGTTTGTTTTTGTTTTTGAGAGAGAGAGAGGGCACACGTGAGCGAGGGCGGAGAGAGAGAATCCCAAAAGCGGCAGAGAGAGAGACAGAGACAGAAGCAGGGCTCACCCGAAGCAGGGCTCAAGTTCACCCAAAGTGGGACTCGAACTCACAAACCATGAGATCATGACCTGAGCCAAAGTCAGGTGCTTAACTGACTGAGCCACCCAAGTGCCCTTAAATTAGTTTTTAACATGTCTTATAGCAAGCAGTGAGAAATTTTATTTCTACTAATTTATAAACATACTCATTCTTCACACTCACAGTGGAACTTGTAAAAGCAGTCCTTGGAATTTAAATCTCTCATTTAGCTAGGAAAGCTCTAAAGATGGTGATCCCAGGTGAAATTTAACTCACAGATATTGTACCAGTTACGTATTACCACAAAAATGCTGCCTAACAAGTCACCCTAAAGGTCAGTAGATTAAATAAAAACCATTTATTATTTCTTAGGAGTCAATGTGTTGTTAGTTGGGCAGTTTTTCTGGAATTAGCTGGGTTCACTCATTTTCTGAGTCACCTGTGGGTCAGGTAGGTGGATCTACTAATTTTGGCTGAATGCTCATGTTTGGGGCCAACTGTCTGTCCTTAGGTCTACAAAGGCCTTGGCTCTTTTCCATCATCTCTCACATTCTTCCAGTAGGTAAGCCTGAGCATGTTCTCATGATGAAGCAGAAACTGGTTAGTCATTTATCCATTTACTTACTGGGTCTCCCTTGTGTCAGGCACTATATAAAGGAACCAAAGAAATAAAGTCAAATGAGAAGTTGCACCTTCTGTCAAGGAGCTTGCCATCTTATGGGAGAGACAGGAAAATAAACCAGCAACTACAGTGTACTATGGTAAGTGCTATGATTGTGGCATGACAGGCCCCATGGGCACAGTGGAGGACCTTCCAAACAGAACAGTTAAGTATGGAGTAATGATTGAAAGTGTCACAGAGGAGGTAATCCTTGAGCAGGTTTTCAGGGGAACAGGAAAAGCTCAGTGAGATAGAACATTGTGGTATTCTTGGAGGAATGAAAACTTGAAGGAATAGGATGAAAGAAAACTATTCAGGGAAGTATAGTAGTTAAGGTTCCTCTGATTGCAAATAACAAATCCAGTTTGTTAAGTTGACTTTTCCAGAAGGATATTGGGGTATCTCACAGACTTTTGGGAATTGTATAACCAGGGAAATTCAGTAATAGGAATCCAGAAATTCCTCTCGGAGGGCTGTACACAACTCCCTGTCTCCTTGCATCTCAGTTCAAAATTCCAGTTTTGCAGGAAAGCAGGTCTGTTTGGGCAGTTTGGGTCAGATTTCTACTCTTCTATCACTCAGCAGCAACTAGATTGCAAGTTATGTGTGTGGATGTTTGTGTTTGCTCCACCCCTATGCTGGGGAAGGAGGTGTCACTGTGAGCTGTTGTGGCTGGTGGAAGGGACATCTGTTGTGTTCCATTATTTATTTGCCTTTCCTCGCATGTGCAATGACAAAATGCCTCCAGCCTATATGAGCTAGCCATTCTAGGAGTGCCTTGGTGGTTCCATCAGTTGAGTGTCCAACTCTTGATTTTGGCTCAGATCATGATCCCAGAGTTGTGGGATCGAGCCCCATGTTGGGCTCCTCACTGAGTGTGGAGCCTGCTTGAGCTTCTCTCTCTCTCTTTCTCTCTCTTTCCCTCTGCCCCTCTCCCCTGCTCACACATGCTCTCTCACTCTGTCTCTAAAATGAAAATAAATAAATAAAATATGATCTAGCCATTCTAGTACAAAAGCATCTGCACTTGTTTTCTTTCCAAGCACAGAGATACCTCCAACTGGTGAAAGGAATGTCTTGGGGTTATTGCTTTCCTTGTCCTGATCTCTGGATGTAAAATGCCCATTCTTTCAGTTCTGGCACAGTCTCATCTAGGTGTGGTTCTTCATGGTCTTGCAATACAAGGACTAAATAAATGGTTAGTATAATTATACCACTACACCCTGTAAATAATTGTTTGGGGACAGGGATGGAAATGGTTGCTACAGAAAGAAAAGGAGGAGAAGAAAACAATGATAGTTCTTCATTTAAAAGGGGAAAAATTGAGTAATTTTTAAATTTTAGACATTGCAGCAGTACATATGCAGACTACTCATTCCTGCTACTGTTAATGAGAGTATAACTGGCCCATTGTAAGTTTCCTTGTTTGCAACTAATATCTCAGCTAAGACTTTCACCCACTAGGGTGGTTTAAACCTTCATTTCTAGAGGTCTAAGCCCTTGATGATCATCAGCATCAATTGTGTCAAAGTAAACAAAGACAATGCAGCAGATTGAAGACAACTCTGAGGTGGAATGACAGGAAACCAAGGAATATTTGTTCAATAAATAGTCTCCATTTTACAGATGATGAAACTGAATTTAGATGAACTCTCAAGTGACAAAGCCGTGCTGTCTGGCCCTAAAACAACCCTTCTACATAGTTACATTATACTGCCTCCACGCTCAGTGTGGGGATGGAGTCTGGGCTCTGAACCTTTTTTTTTTTTATAAAAAAATTTTTTTAATGTTTATTTCTGAGGGAGACAAAGAGAGAGACAGAGAGTGAGTGGTGGAGGGGCAGAAAGAGAGGGAGACAGAACCTGAAGCAGGCTCCAAGCTCTCAGCTGTCAGCACGGAGCACGCCGCTGGGCTTGAACTCATAAGAGTGGAAGTCAGGTGCCCAGCCAACTGAGCCACCCGGGTTCCCTGATGGGCTCCGAGCCTTTTATACCAAGGATTAAGTCAGGTCTTGGCTCTTCAACTTTAGCTAGCCTTGTGACCAAGAACAAGTTGCTTAATTTTTCCAAGTTTTAGTCTTTTCATCTATAAGACGGAGATAGCTTTGTGCATGGCACAATACCTATCATTTGCTAAGTAATTTATAAAATGGTGGCCATTATTATTAATTCAATAAAAATGTGGGCATAATTCCTGTGTTCCTGGATCTTTCAATACAAAGCATTTAACTAAGCCATTAAATGGAAATAGCAATCTGTGGTCCACACATCTGCCTCTCTCGCCTTGGATTATGAACACCAGGAGTGACATAGGGGAACAAAATGAAGATTGTGAACTGAAGAGGACAAGTCAGAAAAGATTGTTCCATGCCTGGAACAATCAAAAATAAGGGGAGAAAGACAAGAAACAAGAGTGAAATCAGGAAAACTCCCAAGGGAAAGAATCATCACCTACTTTTCTTAAGCCTAACAGATATGTCTGGATTTTACAAGAAAAGCAGAGGGAGTTGATCAAGAGATTCTTGTCATGGAACAGAAAGTTAAAGTAAAACAGAAGTGATCTGTGAGAGGTGGTAGATATTCTTAATATTCCATAGAGATCATGATTAACGGGAAGGAAGTGAGAAATATTCATTAAAAAAAAAATTATCCTCAAGTCCTGATTTGGAGAACAGCCACAATTTGTAATATGAGCCAAGAGATAAAATCTAATTTGTCTCTCAGGGGGCCAAAATAAGCCTTTTTCAGGCTAAATTCCCCTGGTACCTAGCTTGTTTTCTTCACTGTAAATGAGCTACTGGGAAAAGAATAGGCTTTAGAGATTCTGCCCAAGCAATTCACAGGTGTTTTCTTGGTAATCGCTATGTAGCTCTTTTTTCAGTCAGGTTCACACACAGGATTTAATCTTGGTGTTTGATAGCAAGTATTATTTTTAACATTTATCAAACGTCCCAAAATATCTCTAAAAGTGCCTTAGAATGTAGGTAAGGGAAGAAAAAGTATATGTATACTTTTCAGGCATATATATATATATATATGTGTATATATGTATGTATATATATACATACATATATACACATATATATACATATATATACATATATACATACATACATATACATATATATACATATATACACACACATATATATGTATGTGTGTATATATATATATATATATACACACATTTGAAGTGACCTAATATAAAATTCTGCAGATTTATCCTTATGACTATGGTTATGTATATTACCTAAATCACTGTCACAATTAAGGCCAACATTTCCCACAATGAGTTGCTACATGGATTAACTGACTGATTATAGTATTTTCAGGAGCACCTAGTAGTAACACACTTCATTGTGGCTAAATTACAGGCAAAGTGGTTGAGAAAGTCATTGCTCCAAGTAAATCCCAGGTTACAGTGTTTGCCATCAAACCTGTCATCTTTACCAAAACTAAAAGTAGGTTTATTGTTTCAATCAGAAATATGTATTGTTGTGGTGTGTGTGTGTATGTGTGTGTGTGTATGTGTGTGTGTTTTTTGTTTAGACCAAAGAAACATCTAAAGCACAAAGATCAATCCAACTTTTACACAGATGCTTCTCTATGTGTTTGCAGCTTCAGTTTAAAGGATAGCAACGTTGGGGCACCTAGGTGGTTCAGTCAGTTAAATGTCTGACTTGAACTCAGCTCAGGTCATGATCTCACAGTTCGTGGGTTCAAGCCCCACTTCGGGCTCTGCACTGACAGTGTAGAGCCTGCTTAGAATTCTATCTCTCCCTCTCTCTGCCCCTCCTTCCACCTCTCAAAATAAATAAACTTTAAAAAATAAATAAAAAATAAAGGATAGCAAAGTTGATTTCAATTTCTGTGGTATAATTATGTTGGTTGTATTGGAAAAACATGAACTAATACACTTAAATCTATGAACTGCTTACAGAAAGTTACCCATGTATGTGAAATTTGTTGAGCATTTGAAATTCATAAATAATATTTAGCTTCAGAATAATGATGATAAATATATACATTTATCCACATATTACACATAATACGTTAAGAATATCTTATTGATGTATTGAGCAAAGTATGATAATAAAATGTCATTAATGTCATTACAGCCAGATACATAGCAATAAAAATTTAAGCTATTTAGTAAGTTTTTAGATAAGACATTTAGTTTTTTTAAAAAGACATTTAGATTAAAATATTCAACAACACGGAGAGCCTGGGTGGCTCAGTCTGTTGAGCATCTGACTTGGGCTCAGGTCATTACCTTGCAGTTCGTGGGTTCAAGCCCTGCATTGGGCTCTGTGCTGACAGCTCAGAGCCTGGATCCTACCTCATATTCTGTGTCTCCCTCTCTCTCTCTCTCTCTCTGACCCTCCCCTGTTCGCACTCTGTCTCTGTCTCTGTCTCTCTCTCAAAAATAAATAATAAACATTAAAAAAATATTCAACAACACAAGTCTATTTTAGCAATGATATAATTATAAAATATTTATGATGTTCTCTGATTAAAAAAAAAAGCTAGAGATTCATCTAGTATCTTTCTGTCATTCAAACTGACATCTCTTCATCTTCCACACAATTGCTGATTGAGAAAGAAAATGGTTAGCTCTGTCAAGAAGCTATATATTTTCACATTAAAATTCAAAGTTATTCAGACCCAAGCAGATAGATAATAAAAGTGTCATTCCTAATCAACAAGGAAAGTATAAATTATGCAGTAAGTTAAGGAGCTAGTGACCAATTGCTTAGAGGGGAAAAAAATACACTTTGTACCAAAATAAATTCCTGTTGGATTAAAGATATTAATATAAAAATAAAATAATATTACTAAAAGAAAATATAGAAAAACACTTATATAATCTTGGGAGTGGGAATTATATTGCATATCTTTTTAAAAGATATGAAAAACTAAATATTATTTCAGAAATGACCAACAAATAGGGTCACCTGGGTGGCTCAGTTTGTTTACCATCTAACTCTTGATTTTGGCTCAGGTCATGATCCCATACTCAGCATGATTCTCTCTCTCTCTCTCTCTCTCTCTCTCTCTCTCTCTCCCTCTCTCTCTCAGAATAAAAAATACATTTAAAAATTAAAAATTAAAAAAAAAAGAAATCACCAACACAACACAACACAACACAATCACAGGGAAATCCCTCTTCCCTGGAAGAGGCAAACAATTAAAGGACAAATGCCAAACTAAAAGGGGAAAAAAGGTGGGGTGTCTGGTGGTCTCAGTTGGTAGAGACCACAACTCTTGATCTTGGGGTGATGAGTTCGAGCCCCACATTGTGGGGTGAGATTACATTTAAAAAGGTGGGGGGTGGGATGACAAAGGGCTAAGAAGTCTTACAAATCAATGAGAATGAGATAAATAGAAAAATGGGTAAAGGACTTCTACAGGTAAGACAGGAAAGAATGAAAAGGGTCGCTAAAGGTGAGTAGTTTTCCTTTTCATCAGTAATAAAAAATGCATATTAAAATACCATCTTTGCCTATCTAATTGATAAGGATTATTTTAAAAGATAATATCCAGTGTTACAAACTGTACAAATCTGTTCTCAATTGTTCTTTGACAAAATGTCTGCAAAGTGCATACCTTTAAACCTGCAATTCCAATTCAAAATAATGCTAAGAAAATATATGCTCAGGAAGTAATTAATGATGTGTGCCACAAGGTGTTTATTGCAGTTTCCTTCCTTGCCTCCCCCCTCCCTCCATCCTCTCCTGTCTCTCTCTTTCTATCTCCTTTTTCTTTTGGGCTTATGTTTGATATTGGTGAGAAAGTAAAAAATTAAAATGTCCAACAAAAGGTGTACTGGTTAAATAAAATATGGTAAATTCATTTAACAAAGCATCTATGCTAGTCAACGAATAAAAACGACACTGTAGTCAATGCAGTTGACCCTTGAACAATGGGGAAATTAGGGGTGCCAACCTCCATGCAGTCAAAATGTATAATGTATAACTTGTTATAATGTATAAGTTTTGATTCCCCCCCAAACTTAACAACTAATAGCCTACTGTTGACCAAAAGCCTTACCAATAACATAGTCAATCAAATAACACATATTTTGTATTATATACTATATTCTTACAATAAAGTAAGCCAGAGAAAGGGAAATGTTATTAAAATTGCAAGGAAGAGAAAATACATTTATAGTACTGTAGTGTATTTATTGAAGAAAATCCACATGTAAGTGGACTCTCACTGTTCAAACCTGTCTTGCTCAAAGGCCAATTTATATTTGAAAAATGTTCACACTATATTGGTGTTGGGTTTTTTTTTTTGCTTTTATAATTTTTAAATTTTAATTCCAGTTTAGTTAACATACAGTGTTATATTAGTTTCAGATGTACAATGTAATGATTCCACAATTCCATACCACAATTTGTTGTTAAATTGGAAACATTGGGATACAGGGCAAAATGTATTGGCTTAAGGGTGGATGGTGTGTCTTTCTATGTCTCCTTCTCTGTCCTCTCTCTACCACCACCACACCCACAGATACATTTAATGGAAAAGTATTGGAAAGACATAATACGCTATGGGGAAGGGAGATTATTAGATTATTGAATGTTCTTCTTTTTGCCTGCGATTATTTTCTAATTTAACTACAAAGAGCAGGAATTATTTTTTATAAGCAAACATATTTCAAATTAAACATATAATGGTACTTAGCGGTTACCTTTTCAAACTATGTAAGAATCATCAGTTAGCCAGTTGGTTAAGTATAGTTTAATTCCAACATCTTGGTAATTGTGATGCAAAATTGAGAAAAAAAAGTGAATCTTAAAATACTGTTGAATTGGCAGGGTATTTTTCATTTTATAATGTATCATTTATAATCACTATTTTTATTGTTGCTAGGCAAATGTTTTATACACAACAATGCTGAGGTAAGGAATTTGTGTTCTGAAAAGCATCAGAACATCACCATCTAAAGTAAATAATGATTTCCTCCTTCAAATATAACAAAGATGTGGGAAGAAGTAGTAGGCAAGAAGGCTCTGTGTTACCATGGGGATGATTAAGATATCTGTAGTGCAAACCACCCCTACTCTTGCTTCAGGGTCAGTGACTCACTAGTGCACAGAAAAGTCAACAAATACATAAAGGCATACCTGCTGTCTGCACAAAGGGATGTTCATTACCCGGAGAACTGCTGTAAAATAATATTCTGACAAATTAAGGAAAACCAATCTAAATTAGTGTTTTTAAAATTCGAATTGGGAGGTATTTAAGATGGATGAGAAGACAAATTCTTAACCCAGGTCACTCTAAAACAGATTAAAAATTGATGTGCACACTTATTAAAATCATTAAAGCAAAATCACAAAACGCTTCTATTTGTACTTCAATTATTTTTTTAACATTTGTTTATTTTTGAGAGAGAGAAAGAGAGAGACAGAGTGCGAGGTGGGGAGGGACAGAAAGAGAGGGAGACACAGAATCTGAAGCGGGCTCCAGGCTCCGAGCTGTCAGCACAGAGCCCAATGTGAAGCTGAGCTCACCAGGCATGAGATCATGACCTGAGCCAAAGTCAGACGCTTAACTGACTGAGCCACCCAGGGGCCCCTTTAATTTTTTTTTAATGTTTATTTATTTTTGAGAGAGAGAACATGTGTGAAGTAGAGGAGGGGCAGAGAGAGGGAGACAGTGGATCTCAAGCAGACTCTGCACTCTGCACTGACAGCAGAGAGCTGGATGCAGGGCTTGATTTCATGAACTTTGAGATCATGACCCAAGCCAGAATCAGACACTTAACGGACTGAGCCACCCAGGTGCCCTCAATTATTTTTTTTAAAAAACAGCATTTATTAAGGGGCATCTGAATGGTTCAGTTGGTTAAGCATCCGACTTTCGATTTTGGCTTAGGTCATGATCTCAGGGTTCAAGAGATTGAACCCCATGTCAGGCTCCATGCTGAGTGTGGAGCCTGCTTTGGATTCTCTTCTCTCTCTCTCTCTCTCTCTCTCTCTCTCTGCCCCTCCCCCACTTGTGCTTGTGTGCACACACACTCTCTCCCTCTCAAAATAAATAAATAAATAAACATAAAAAAAAATAGTATTCAGGTGAACCTGGGTGGCTCAGTTGGTTGAGTCCGTCTTCTGCTCAGGTCATGATATCAAAGTTTGTGAGTTTGAGCCCCACCTCCAGCTCTGTGCTGATAGCCCAGAGTCTGGAGCCTGCTTCAGAATCTGTGTCTCCCTCTCTCTCTGCCCATCCCCAGCTCATACTCTGTCTCTCAAAAGTAAATAAACATTAAAAATTTGTTAAAAGAAACATTATTTATTAAAACATTCCCCAGCGTAGCCTTTGTGATTTATCAATTTCTAGGATTTATGTTAAACTCTGGGGCCAATCAAGAGAGTCAACAGTCTGTCTGGGGACCCAAGATAGCCATTCATCAATTCATTTGTTCAGTAAAATTTATTGAGAACCTACTATGTGCCAAGCAATGTGCGGGCCATTAAGCATTAAAGAATACCTAAAACTTGCCTCCTACCCTCAAAAGGTCACCTTTAGAGGAGAGAGACATATAAATAAATCACCACTACAGGCCAATGTCAGTGACTGTCATATTGACTGCTCCTTTGTGCAGAACTTTTGCCATGGCTCCTGATGAATAAAGTCCTGGGTGGCTATGTTCTGCACAGAGTGACCAGTCCACTTCTCTTTTTCACCAGCTTTACCTACCATTGCTAGGAAAAGGCGTTGGTCCAAAAATTTCCCCCAGAATGAGGGGGAGTAATGATCATATGATTTCTTTAAGAGTTTCAGTGTGAAATACAGAGGGCAAATTAGTAGTTGGTAGGGGGAGCTGAAGTTGGAGCAGAAAAGATTCTTAGAGAGAGACCATTATAAGCCTTCAGAAGACCAAAGTTATGAGAAGCAGGGCAGAGGAGAAGAGCATTAGAGGCAGCAACAGATGAAGGAGGAGAAAGGAAAAATGGAAAGAATGGTTACCTTCATGGTGAAGGATCAGTGATCCGCAACGAGGAAGGGCCAATGATATAACCTAGTTCTAGGACCATCTTGATTCCTGAATGTTTATTTAATATAAGACAATCCTCATCATATGGCACTAAGGTAGAAAAAGAAGATTCAAAATTTCACAATGGTATTTGATTTGGCTATGACAGAATAATGGATTTACCTTCTCACAGTAAATAACCATAACACTGGATAAAATAAATGAAGCAAATGTTTTCAGACATTGGGCAGTAGCCAGCACAGACCAGCGATCCTTGAGAGAAAGGAAACAAAGAAGGGGGTAATTACAGAGCAATTTAACATTTATGTAATGGGCAAAGATAATATTAAGCATCTATTTAGGAATAGTTTGTATGAATCCCCGTAATACTCACTTTATTTCTAGAATCATCCATACATAATCTAGAAGCTCTCATATGCAATCCAACAAATGTATGATGATAGAGCATCAGCGTAATATATTACAAGCTTCCACAAGCTTTCATGAGAGAGAAGTAGTCAACATCAGGCCCAGTGCAATAGTTAAGGGAGTTACTTTCATAAAAATTAGACTGTGGTCATAACAGTCCATAGTGGAGTGTACAACTAATGTAACTCTCTAGAAATCTGACCTGTAGTCCTACGAAATATTTGTAGATGATCAACTGTGAGTTCATACTTAGAAATAAAGAACTCCACAGTATATGCTTAAATCTGCTTAGGTCAATTATATACTTGAAATTCAGTAGCTCGCTGTAAAGAAAGACACACTATGCATTAACACTGAAGAAACCTTTGTGAAAACAAAGGGTAGAGTGATTGGCACTAAAACCTGTTGCACTTTTATAATAATGGAAATTTTTCTTAAAGCAGACAGAAAGAATCATTATTTAGAAAGGAAATACTGAAACATGTAAGTGGAAGCTACATCATTTGGGCTATTATGGATAATACAAACAGCCATTGTTTGTATTAAACAAACCTGCTAATTGAATAAAATTAATTAGCACTCTAACATGTCTTACTATTATTAATAAAAATGTATTAATCCTACTATGCTATTAAGATACAGGCCGAGTTCTAGCAGAGACACTAATGTAACAGGTTGGAGGTGAGCGCTTTAGGCTATTGAAGGGTGGGTTTCTGCTCCATGAACTCATTCAGGGTCCCAAGGTCCTTCAATCCTTTTGCTCCACCATTCCCTAAAGCATAGTCCTCATTTACATGTCTAAGATGGGATTGAGTTTCAGCTTGGGGGAAGGGAGAAAGAGAAGCACTGGAGGGCAAGCAGTTTCCTTTTAAGTAAATAAAAGGGAAGTTGCAAATCTCTTGATCTGATGCTAAGAATTAGTTTCATGGCCACACTGGTGGCAAGGGGAGCTGGGAAATGTACTCAGCCTGGGCAGCCACGTACTCTGCTAAAACGCAATTAGTATGGAAGAAAGGGAGATTGGATATGGGGGACAATTAGTTGTCTACTACACTGATACGTAGGCATACACTGCTGGTGGAGGTGTAACTAGGTTCAGTTTTTTTGGAAGGAATTTTGACAATCTGCATCAAGAATCAGAACAACATACCTGTGCTTTCTCTTAAGAGCAACTTATTCTAAGAAAATAAAATATGTGCCTGAAGATCTGGTTGTGAGGATGCTCATCACAAAGTAATGTTAATATCAGAAAGAGTGAGAGGCACCTGGGTGGCTCAGTCAGTTGAGTGCCCAACTCTTGGTCTCGGCTCAGGTCATGATCCCAGGTTGTATGATTGAGCCCCGTATCTGTCAATGTGGAGACTGTTTGGGATTCCCTCTCTCTCTCTCTCTCTCTCTCCCTCTTTCTCTGCCCTTCTGCCATGCTCGTTCTCTCTTTCTCTCTCTCTCTCTCAAAATGGACAAATAAAACTTAAAAAAAAGTTTTTTTTCTAACCGACACATGAAAAAATCTCAACATCACTCATCATCAGGGAAATACAAATCAAAACCACAATGAGATACCACCTCACACCTGTCAGAATGGCTAACGTGAACAACTCAGGTAACAACAGATGTTGGCGAGGATGTGGAGAAAGAGGATCTCTTTTACACTGCTGGTGGGAATGCAAACTGGTGCAGCCACTCTGGAAAACAGTATGGAGGTTCCTCAAAAAGTTAAAAATAGAACTACTCTATGACCCAGCAATTGCACTAGTAGGTATTTATCCAAGGGATACAGGTATGCTGTTTCGAAGGGACACACACACCCCAATGTTTATAGCAGTGCTATTAACAATAGCCAAAGTATGGAAAGAGCCCAATGTCCATCAATGGATGAATGGATAAAGATTTGGTATATATGGGGCGCCTGGGTGGCTCAGTCGGTTGGGCGGCCGACTTCAGCTCAGGTCATGATCTCGCGGTCTGTGGGTTCGAGCCCCGCATCGGGCTCTGTGCTGACAGCTCAGAGCCTGGAGCCTGTTCTGGATTCTGTGTCTCCCTCTCTCTGACCCTCCCCCATTCATGCTCTGTCTCTCTCTGTCTCAAAAATAAATAAACGTTAAAAAAAATGGTACATTTCTTTAAAAACAAAGATTTGGTGTATATATATATATATATATATATATATATACACACACACATACAATGGAGTATTACTCAGCAGTCAAAAAGAATGAAATCTTGCCATTTGCAACTATGTGGATGGAACTGGAGGGTATTATGCTAAGTGAAATTAGTCAATCAGAGAAAGACAAATATCATATGACTTCACTCATATGAGGACTTTAAGATACAAAACAGATGAACATAAGGGAAGGGAAGCAAAAATAATATAAAAACAGGGAGGGAGACAAAACATAAGAGACTCTTAAATATGGAGGACAGAGGGTGACTGGAGGGATTGTGAGAGGGGGGATGGGCTAAATGGGTAAGGGGCATTGAGGAATCTACTCCTGAAGGTGGTGGGAGGGGAAAGGAAAAGAAGAAGAAGAAGAAGAAGAAGAAGAAGAAGAAGAGGAAGAAGAGGAAGAAGAAGAAATCTACTCCTGAAATCATTGTTGCACTATATGCTAACTTAGATGTAAATTTAAAAAAATAAAAATAAAGTGAGAAAAAAAATAAATAAAACATTAAAAAAATATTTAATCAGAAACTTGAAAGCCATCTCATTGCTTACTGTGGAGGAGCACCTTATATGTGTCCCTGGATACCAAGTGACAGTACTGCCTCAACTCCTGGGCCAAGAAGCATAGTTTATAGGTCGCCATTCCATGTTTTATCTGTAGCCATTAGATGCTGAGTGCCTACTGTGTGCTTACCCTGTTCTAGAATTTTTACATACATTATTTCATTTAATCAACCCTGCAAAGCATGTGTTAATAAACAGTTAAATGGAAGTTCAGAGGGCTTAAGGAACTATAAAATCCAACAGCAAATAAATGATGTGGTTAGATCTGAATTCATTTCTATCTAGTTCTTCCCACTCTGTTTCATGCATATTTTCCCATTTGACTTGCCCAATAGGATTCATAAGGAGCTAAGGAAAGAGCAGTGTGACCAGCACAGGATGCCTGGAGGAACAACTGTCTCACCAGGGGGGTTTGTGGGGACAGAACACCCAGCCCTCAGGACTCCTCAGGACTTTTTTTTTTAAAGATATTATGTTTAAGTACTCTCTACACCCAATGTGGGATTCAAACTTACAACTCCAAGATCGAGTTGCATGCTCCACAACTGAGCCAACCAGGTGCCACATGACTCCTTCAGGATGTTTATGTTTCCAAATAGTAGAAACCAACTTGAACTATCCTAAGCAGAAAAAGGGGAAATTATAAGAAAGTAGGGGTGTCACTGAGCCAAAGAATATAAGCAGCCAGGTGTCAAGACTGGAAATGGAACAGGAAGGTCAGCAGAACTCAGAGAACTCACTGTTTCACACTTCATTGTTTTCCTCAGCATCTGGCTTTCTCAGTTATTTGAGCCATATGGCAGCTGGCAGATGGCAGCCATGGCTCCCAAATTTACTTTTATGGATCCAGCCACATGGAAAGACTCATTCTCTCTTTCCCATCCCTGCTTCCAATTCCCTGGGAAGGGGGTCTGCTCAGCCTGAGTCAGTGGCCTAGTCCTGGTCCAGTTAGTGTGGCCAGGGGTTGGGTAATGAACACACTCTGCTGCAGGTGAGGGACAAGTTAAAGGTTCATTGTGAGTCACCAAGATGTTCCAAAATATGTCCACTACACAAGGGCACTGCTATAGATCTTATGGACCCCAGCAGAACTGATCTCCTACCTTGGGGAAAGCAAATGAGCTGAGGGGCAGCCAGGGGTGTTATACCGACGCCTTCTTGATGCATGTCTTGACCTTGAAGTTCAGACTAAAAGAGAATTGAGAGAGGTATTGGTAATTTTTTTTTTTTTGTCTGTGACATTTCCTAAAAAAAAAAAAGTTGACTTTTTCTATAGATGACAGAGATTAAGTTTATTCAAAAGAATTGATTTCACCACCTTAACATCTTACCCAACTGATTTGGTGGTTAGCAAGTTTGAATGCTTGTAAATGGGCTGATTGAAATAATCTATTCACTGACAAACATAGAAGAAGTATATTCTGGTATTTTTAGTCCCACTTATTGAGAAGTAACAAGGTTTGGTTTGCTTGTTTACCCCAGAAATGGCTGGCATTCTTACACTGCACATTAGTCAGAAATAGCCCTGAAGACAGAGAAGGACAGAAGAGGCTCAGGCAGGGAAAAACCTGGGAGAGCATTTCTAATATATATATGTATATGTTCATATGTTCATATTTGTCCTCAATGAGAAGCCAGTAAAGCTAGGGACTCATCTCTAGTCTACTCTAATATGGTATCTTCTTTTCTTGCATTAATCAAATCGGATTCAATTAATCCTCTTCTGTGTAATCCCTTCTGTTTTTATCTCAAGACATCCCAAATTAAGATGTGTACTTGTTGAATCTGAGTCTTTACAACCATCTACAAAAAATGCTCACTCTCTACTTCATATTCATTTACAATAACTTTTGTCTTTCATTCAACAAATCTTTGTCATCCGGACCATGATATGGCCAGACCATGTCTGGCCCTAGAGATGCAAAGTAAATCGGTAAAAAATTGGTCTCTGCCCTTATAGAGTTTTCTCTCTTAAATAAGCAGTTACAGTGAATTGTCCTGGGTCCTTAAAAAAGAAAAGAAGAAATCCAGAGTTGTCAGGTAAAATACAGATGTTCAGTTACATTTGAATTTCAGATAAGTAACAATGTATAAGTGTATCCCATGAAACCTGCAACTCTGTGGCAGTTCAGAAGTTTTTAACCTAGTCTAAAGGGATGAGAAAAAGCTTCCTGAAAAGGGACATTTATTTTTTTTTAAATATATGAAATTTATTGTCAAATTGGTTTCCATACAACACCCAGTGCTCACCCAAAAGATGCCGAAAAGGGACATTTAACTGAAACCTAAGTTGTACTCTATGTACCAAATCCTTATCAGTGATATTGTGAAGTAGGGTCCAATTCTTTCCACAAAATGCCTTGCCAATTCTTAAGGTATCTCCATTGTCTCTTTCTCCAAAGTATTTTTCCCATAGTGTGATGGGGGGAAGGTCCTTTAAACTCTTCTCTTTTATGTAAGAAGAATAACTTTCAAATTGGACCCTAAGTTGAAAATCCTCTGTTGTAGTTTGACAGAAAACGGCTGCCATGTAACTTCCCATGCAATAGTATCAAGTACTCTTCTGGGTTACAGTAGCTCAAGGTTTTAAGGTTTTATCCTTATGCCCATACTCAGTCCCTAGCTTTACTGGCTTCTCACTGAGGAGAAATACGAATCCCCCACTGAATATTAATTATGGCTTATCGACGTATTCTGGAATTTTGCTGAAATTAACTGTCTAGTGAACTATTTATAGTTTTCACTTCTAGTGGGGACTCAGCCTTCTTCAGCTATTTCTGGTCATTGTGGTTATAATAAAAGGCCCTCCTGATAGTGTGAAACATGAAAACAGGTGGCTCAATCAGATCCCTAAATGACCGTTGTAGTCAAGATTCACAGCTAAGTCAGAAGACCTGGGGAGACCTCCATTAAGCCTCTTTAATTCAATGTGGTATGCCACACATTTCACTTGCAGGAGGAGAGTGCCAGGCTGTTTCTCTCAGCTTTCTGGGTGGACATTGGAGCCAAATGAATGGCTTGTGATTCCCAGAAGATTTTTTTAGTATATTTACAATCATGTAATTCTAAGCACTCAAACTTTGTTCATGCTATTCACTCCCCCTAAACAAAACATATCTTTCATCTGTGGTTAAACTCAACTCTGACTACTGCAAGCCAGCATCCCCCAGCTGAACATATATTGTGCTGGCTAGACCCACTTTATTTATTTATTTTTTTAGATTTTTCGATGCTTATGTATTTTTGAGAGCGAGAGGGACAAAGCACAAGTGGGGGAGGGGCAGAGAGAGAGGGAGACACAGAATCCAAAGTAGGCTCCGGGCTCTGAACTGTCAGCACAGAGCCTGACACGGAGCTCACACCCACAGCACAGACGGCGAGATTGTGATCTGAGCCAAAATCAGAAGCTTACCTGACTGAGCCACCCGGGCGCCCCTAGGCCCACTTTAAATGTACATCCCTTACTGCTGCCCACAGTCATATTACCTTTCCTTATTGCATTCACTCTCCCACTGCTTCCGTGCCTTCTCTCTTCTGACCTCTGACAGCTCCTCCCCATCCTCATTCTCAGCTGATGATATTGCTTCCTGCTCTCTGTAAAAGGAGAAGCCATCAGAAGAAAATTGGCATGAAAAAGAAAACACATAATGTTTTGGGGGCCTAATTCCTGAACCTCTTTACTCATTTCCCTTCCAACCCAGCTCTTACCAGATTCCTGGCCATTTTGGCCATAGTATGCCAGGCCAAAGTTATTCTGATATAGGATTACAGAATAAGAGTAATGAAGAACTAATAATGAAGATAATAATGAATAATGTATGTGTTGTATTTATAGTTTACTTCAAAAAGCTGATGTGGTCCCTGTGTTTCTATGACATTTTGTTCTGTTTCCAGGCTATGAAGTAGTGTTTTCATTTAAAAGTATAGCAGAATTGGGGTGCCTGGGTGGCTCAGTTAAGTGTCTGACTTCGGCTCAGGTCATGATCTCATGGGTCATGAATTCGAGCCCCACACTGGGCTCTGTGCTGACAACGATAGGGGAAAATCTGTAATAAGATGGCCGACAGGACTGATAGGGAAATTCCAGTCCCAACCGAAGATTCCCCTTCCAGATTCTTCTTCCCACCCCGCTTGCAGCACACACACCGAATTACTACTAATATGGAAGGTGGAAGTACCAGACTATAAATTGTTCCCTCTGCTTATGCTCAGGACTCAGACCTCTGGAGAGTGATCTCCTCTGAGCCCTCCAGTGTAAAATAAACCTTCTGCCTTCCAAGATCTCCGAGTGCCGCGTGGTTCTTCCACCGGGTGATCCAGGCCAGGTTCTGTAACAATATCTCAGAGCCAGGAGCCCACTTTGGGTTCTGTGTCTCCCTCTCTCTCTCAGCCCCTCTCCTGCTCATACTCTGTCTCTCTCTTTCAAAAATAAATAAACATTAAACAATTTTTTTAAGCATGGCAGAATTATCCTTCTCATCCACCTCAATCCTGAACAGCCTCAGAGCTCTGGCTGAAAACGGCCCAGGAGGTCAACCTAAACACCATCCCAGGACTGCCAGATAACTTCCTTTCTACTGTAAGACACTGAGTGTTCATTTCAGCAGTGGCCTTCAGACCTTGCTGGTGCTGCTGTTGTTGTTTATTTCCCACTTAGTAAAATACTAAAAATGTGTTTTACTTCAAAACATAGTACACACACTTATACGTAGTCACGTATGTGATTGAAACCACAGTTTCTCTAGACAGGACTTATCTTTACAATATGCAATGAATGTGCTCTTGTTCTTTTCCATTTTTCAAGTGCTGGTTATGATGTAATAAATAGATTTCATTACTCAGTAATGAGTCTGAGCCCATGGTTTGGAAAAACTTTATTAAGCACTAATTAGAGATATTAATAGACAAAATCCTTTTGAGATTGGTGAACAACTAAATGACAATTAATCTAAAACTCATTCAACTATAACAACCACCCCCTCCAAAGGAGTGGCCACATGGTTAGCTGTTTAGCTAAGAATAAATGACTCATATGACTATTTGTCTATGGGGTAAAAAGCAAAGCTGATGTCAGAACAAGTAAGGTAAAATCAATTAGGGAGAGAGAAACAGCTCCTCCCTATTGAGTTTTGTTTTTTTGTTTTTTGTTTTTTTTTGTTTTTTGTTCTCAACCAGCATAAATAAACTCTGCATTAGATAGAGCTGAAAATAAAGCCCTGGATGATTAGGATAAGGGACTACATGGATGACTTCTAAGTTATTTTCTAATCCTGAAACTTTATTGCTTCAACAAGTCTTTACTAATTGCCTGGTTTTTATTTATGCCAGTCACTACACCAGGAGACAGGGACCTACCCATGAGTAAGACAACGTTGGTGCTGTTAGAAGCCAACCTTCAGCTGAGGAAACATAACAAACATATAGAAAGTCATGAAGGACAAAAGAGTCAAGAAGGAAATAAAGGTCAATGCAGAGAATAATAGGGGCTATTCTACTATTCTTCTTATCTATTGTCAGTGTTAATTATGCTACTACTACTGTGACTTTAGAAGTGGTAGCAATTTGACAATAAATTTCATATAATAAAAAAAGTAAAATAAAATAAAATTCGGATTACAAAAAAAAAAAAAAAGAAGTGGTAGCAATTTAATACTTAGTAAGGTCAGGGAATGGCTCTCTGGGAAGGTGACATTTAATCTGAAACCTAAAGAATAAGGAGCCAGCTATGGACTGAGCCAGGAAAATAGCTTTTCCAGGCAGTGGAGCAGCAAGTACAAGGTCCTAATTCGGGAAAGAGCTTGTTGGGGTCCTAGCAACTGACAGAGGACTGGTGTGATAGGAGCACAGAAGGGGGATGGTGGGGGGTGGGGGGCGGGGGGAGCACAGGAGGTGAGTTTGGAGACATAGGCCGATCAGGGCTCTGGAGGCTAGAGTATGGAGTTTGGATTCTATTCTATGTCGAACCGGCAGCCACGAAAGAGATTTAAAAAGGAAGTGACATGATCTGATTTTAAAGGAACACCGGATATTGTGTGGAGAATGTGTTAGAGGTGGGGAAGAGCAGAAGTAGGGAAATTGTTTTCGGAGTCCAGGCGAGAGATGATGGGGCTTATATTATGGCGGAGGAAAACGCTAAGATCCTGTTTTGTTTGCAGTTAGTAGACAATAGGAAAGTAGTTTTGAACATTGACTTGAAAGTGTTGCCTATTTCGTCTCCAAAGCAAACACGGAAACATTTTTCCATTTTTGGAATAATTTAAATCCAAGAGGTCAAAACGTGTGTGTGTGTGTGTGTGTGTGTGTGTGTGTGTTCAGTGAAGTGGTGGTAGCTCTTTTTAACATCCCAGAGCTTTGTAATCACAATATGTAGGAATTGGTTGGAAGGTGGAAGTGTTACAGCAAATACTCGGCGCCCAGGAAGAGACAAGCCCTGCGAGGATCAGAAAAGACTGTTCATTTCACACCGTTGCCGGCCCAGTGGAGTCTGGGGTTTTGCTGGTCTTTTATACATACGTGCTTCTGGGATGGGTGGGACTAGTACAGTCAAGCTTTTACTTCCTGGCTACAGGCTGATCCAAGAGGCAAGCAAGATCTGAAGAAGCCAAAAGCATGCAAGAGGAGTATCTGTCCTCAGACATCTGGCTGCCCCTTTTTATCTGCTTTTTTTTTTTTTAACCAGCTCTCCTTCTCAGAAGGACTGGAGTAAGTTGGGACTAGTGGAAAGGAGAGGCCGTTTCAGGGAACTGCTGTGCAGAATAAGGCAGAGACATATAGTGCAGCTCCCAGGGTACTCCATCACACTTGGGTAAGTGCTGGAGATGTTGCATAGACAAGGCCTACCTTGGTCAAATGTGGGAAAGAGAGATGTATAAATTATAAGTTCACTTGGGAAAGACTAACATATCAGAGTGAGAGAATATTGTTTGCATGAGGGTCTCAAAGCCTCAAAACCTCCTGGAGGAAATGATACAAGAATTTGGAACTGATGGCCAATCCCCAAAATATCACGATATTTCCGAAACCAAATAAGAAAACTTGTCTAACAGTTTTTTGGGGAAGGGATGGGGCTGCTTTGGAGGGCAGGAAATTCTTAAGATTCATCAGAAAAACCAAGAGATGTAGCTGTCTGCCTGTGAATTGCTTATTACAACACAGATTAATGCTTTTCTGGCCTAGTCTCTGAGAAAACTTTTTTGAAATACTTAAGGAAAAGAACAGTCAGTGAAGATGAACAAAAGGCTGCCTCTTAGGGGCTTAAATTGCTTTAGCCTGAGGGCAAGTTTACTGCTGAAAGATCTGTATTAATTACCAGAAGGAAGTGGGTAGGAGTCCCCACCCCTCCCCCATCAGTTCTGAGCAGGCCTAGGCAGGAGTAGGAAAGTCCAAGGCAGATTATTGGCTGTAGCCTTGGCAGGAGGCTGATTCTGGAGCAGCAAATAAAAAGTCCCAGGGCCGGTGAGACCACTTGAGGCCCATGAAAATAAGAGGAAGTTGGGTGTCCTTGTAAGAAAACCAGAGTGGAAATTTAGAACCAAATACCACCCATCTTGTCATCGAAATACTTAAGACCTTGGGACAATGAAGGTCGCATTTGGTAGTTTGGAATAAGAATTGCCTCATTCTAAAGGAAGCCATGGAATCTTCTTTGGAGACTCACAAGAATTAATTAAACTATTATTTATTTAGTCTAGGAATAGTTTACATCCAGATCTGCTTGGAGGTAAGGAAATAGACCAGGGAAAGTCCCAGCCCCTGCTTGCTGTTCAACAAGAGGAAACAATCACAGACACACATTCAGAGTGATACTGTGTTCTTTTCTCCTGCACATATGGTTGACCAAATGTGGACAATTCCAAAAATAAGCTCCCTAATCAAGATTCCAGATCAGGCACGGGCTAAAAGAGGTTTGAGCAATGTTTAATTTCTTAAAGCTCTCTGTGTATAGACACACACATGAGTAGAGGCTTGTTCTCAAAAGCCCTTGTCTGGGCTAGGTATGAGCACCCTACAGTTCACCCAGCTGCTGACTGCTTAGTGTTGCGCATCCGTGTCCACCCTGGTGCGTTAGCCACGCTTGCAAATGACAAAAGGGCAAGTCAAAAACCCCAGTGAAGTTTTTGACGTGAGATATCACCTGGAACACATTTGGCTTTCTGAAAACGTCTCAGAAATGAATCCCATGTGTTATTTTCCACTTTTGGAATAGACTAGAACTAGTTCAGCATGTCCAGCAGGTTGATCTGGTTTCCAAAAGCTGTACTGCTGTATGTAGATGTGCATTTCTCTAAGACAAATAATTCACAGCGTTTTCATCTGTCAGAAGTAGCTCTTTGTTTAATTGCTCTTCTCATCACGTTCATAAATTCACTTCTAGTTCACAGCAACATTCTAGATGAGGGGTGTATGTGAGCCAATAAAAACGAACTCATCAAAAAGTGTCATAAGAGCCATTTTAAGAAAGCATCATTAAAAAGTTGAGTAAGAAAATAAATTTTGCATCCCTGATCTACCTTGAATGGAACTTTATGTTCAAATATGGAAAATGACACACACGTATTTGATTCTTGAAAAACAGCTAGACTTTATTGATGGGAAACGAAAGTGTGGGTATGGGCACATGAAAGGAATCACTTAAAGCCATACTGAAAGGCAATAAGGAAAGAAAGCATTGATATTATGCTTTTCTGAGTTTGGTCTTAAGTTGTCAGAGCCAGATGTAACAGATCCTTTAAAGAAAGGAAGGGAAACAAAAACAAAAGCTAGTAAAACAAAAACAATGGATTAAGGGAAATCAGTTCTAGGCCAGAATTATAACAGCTGTGGGATTGGTGTTTTTGACAGCCAATGCTACCTAAAAAGGTTAAAAAATCAAATTATTTTTTTCATAAAATTACTATTTAAGAAGCTTTCATTAGAATTGAAACAAATTTTCAACCACTCATTTTAAAAAACCCACAACATTTGAACAGTGAGAGAATAGTCTAAAATGATTCATTACCCTTCTGAAAACCCTCCCATCTGTTTCTAACAGCCAAATATTTTATGTACCATATCACAGGAGAGAGTTTTCCTCTCTCCACTTCTCTCAACCTGCTTGCAGAATAAAAATAATCAATTTAAATGAACATTTATTGTGTATCTATTTTGTGGCCTACAGTGTTCTCAGTACTGGAAAATCAGCTGTGGGAATAAAACAGACAGTAATAGCTCCCCCTATTTATGTTTCCAGTTTATATTTTAGTGAGGGAGGATAGGCAATAAACATATAAAGAAGAAATGAGTAAGAACTTCAGGCACTGGCAAGTGTTATGAAGAAGCAACAATAGAACCCTGAGATGAAGATGACTGGGGAGATGTGGTACAGTGGTCAGGGAATGCCTCTCTGGGAAAGTGACATTTGAGTTATTTATTACAGTGGCCTCTCTGAGAAAGTGACATTTGAGTTATTTATTACCACCTAACTGATAAACAGGAGGAACCGCATGAAGATCCACAGGAGCTCTCCAAGCAAAGTGAGCAACAGGTGGGAAGGCCTGAGCCAGGAACAAGCCTTGGGTGTTCATGGAACCAAAAGATCAACATGAACAAGGGAGCAGAGGAGAATGGAACAAGATTTGAGGGGCCTCTTGGATCCTGATGAGTTTATGGGTTGTCCTGATTGCATTGGGAAGTCTTTAGAGGGTTTTGAAGAGGGAAATTGTATTATGGTTGACCCTTGACCAACATGGGTTTGAATTGCATGGGTCCACTTGTATGTGAATTTTTTTCACACCAAGTACTGTAAATGTATTTTTTCTTATGATCTTCTTAATAGCACTTTCTTCTCTCTGGTGTATTTATTATAAGAATACAGTATATACTACAAAAAATTTACAAAATATGTATTAGTTGTGTATGTTGTAAGGTTTATGGTCAACAATAGGCTATTAACATTTAAGTTTTGGGGGAGTCAAAAATCATACGTAGATTTTCGAATGCACAGTGGGTCAGCACCCCTGACTCCTGCGTCATTCAAGAGTCGACTATGTTTGGTTTACACTTTTTAGAGATTACTCTGAGTGCTATGTGGATGGAGAAAGGACAATGGGGGATCAAAAGTACAGCAGAGAGACCAGTGAAAGGTAATGATGGCATTGACTTAGACAAGAAGAGTGAAGACGAAGAGAAGTGGTTGGGTTCAGGATATATCTTGGAAGTCAGAGTCAATAGGACCTGTTTTTAGTAGATACTGATGGAATGAGTATGCTGTGTAAGGAAAAGAGAAGAGCTGAGTAGGACTCTTAAGTGTGTGTCCTGAGCAACTTAGTGTATATTTGTATTATCTATTAGGATGAGGAAGACTGGAGGAAGCAGACTTGGAGTAGAAATCAATAGCTTTTTTTTGGCCATGTTAAATTTGAGGTGTTTATTACACATCGTAGTGGTTATGTTGAGTAAGTAGTTGGATATACACGTCTGGACTCAGGCAACAGTTCTGGGTCTAGAGGTATAAACTTGAAAGTTACCAGTATACAAAGGTCTTTGAAGCAACAAGACTACATCACCCAGGGACCCAGTATGTAGAGAGAGCTGAGGACAGAGCTCTGGATACTCCAACATTTAGAAGTCCAGTAGAGGGGTCTCTCTTCACATCCAAGGCAAGTCTTTTATGTGTTCTCTGATTTTATCCAACTCACTCCTTTCATAGCAGATTAAAAATGACTATCAATTCTTTGACACTCTTCTCACCAAAAGGTGCAGTCTAATTCCCCTCCTTTGATTCTGGGCTGAGTCTCTAAGGATAGTGACTTGTTTGGTAGAATTCATCAGAAGTGACCCTAGCACTTAAGAGACTAGATCATAAGAAGTCATGAAGCTTCTGTTCAAGACATTTGGAATATTCTTTTTGGAAGCCTGAGCCATCACATAAGAAGGCCAATCATCCTGAGACTGCTCTGAGAAATGCCACTGCTCTGAAAACCAGGTGCTCTGGTTGACATTCTCAGTCGAGTCCATCCTTCTAGACACTCTTTCCAAGGCATCTGACATGTGAATGAAGCCATCTTGGATCTTTCAGACTAACCCATCCACCAGCAGATCTGGCAAATAACCTCATACAACATTATTCAGGGCAAAAGAATTGCCCAGCTGAACTATGCCTAAATCCCTGGCCCCCAAATCATGAGATATAATAAAATAGTTGGAAGGGGCACCTGGGTGGCCCAGTCGGTTGAGCATCTGACTTTGGCTCAGGTCATGATCTTGCAGTTTGTGAGTTCAAGCCCTGCATTGGGCTTGCAGCTGTCAGCCTATCAGCATGGAGCCCGCTTTGGGTCCTCTGTCCCCCCACCTCTCTGCCCCTGCTCATGCATGCTCTCTCTCTCAAAAAATAAATAAAAAGCATTAAAAAAAATAATAAAATAGTTGGGATAATTTGTTTTGTAGCAATAGAAAACTGTAACACTTTCCCTCTTTCTCTGGGATCTTATTTTATAATCAATCACATCCCTTCTGGATCACCCTTCTCAACACACATTATTTTGCTAACTTTTTCTTCCTTACTGGTTCTTTCTCCTCCACCTACAAGATGCTTAGTCTTTCCCATCTTGATAAAACTTCTTTAAACTTCAGCTCCCATTTTTCAACCTACTGCAAAATCTGGCTTTTGCTTTCACCACACCCCTGATAGTGATCTCACTGAATTCACTAATGTCAACTCCTAATTGACAAAGCCATCATATACTTTTCTGTCCTTAAACTGGACTGTATTTAAACACTCTCATCATGAATTTTTAAGGATGAGGAGAATTGATGTGGCTGGCCTGAGAAATAAGATGGGAATCAGAATCAGTCTGCAGAGCGACGGACTTTAAGTTTTCAAAGGCATCAGTTTCTTCAGATGGAATATGAGAAGCAACTGAAAATCAGGAAGGATCCTGAAGATGAGGTGGATCCAGTGTGAGTGAGCCAGGTAGAACAGAGTTGGATAGAGGAGAGGAAAATGCCAACCTTGAGAAATTATTTGATCTAGAATTCTGGTCCAGCATTTGAGAAACAGCATGATCAAATTCCTGAGAGTAGAGCAAGAGATTGTAAAAAAAAAAAAAAAAAAAAAAAAAAAAAAAAAAAAGTAGGCTTAGAACAGTGTGGAGAACAGGCAAGAGAAATTCTTTAAGCAGATTCTTAGACTTCATTGTGTCTGTGAATCAACTGGAGAAGTGTCATTAAAGATGCTGATTCCCCTGTCTTGCCCAAGAGATTCTGGGATTGAATCAAAAATTTCCCTTTCAAATAAACACCCCACATTATTCTGATAATACAGGTGGGCTTCAGGCCAGGCTCTGAGTAACACTCCCTAAAGCAAAAGGAAAGTCTTAGCTAGGGTATTCCAGGATGAGGCAATTTTGTTATTTCTTCTTTATCTAATTAGTTAACTCATCAATTTTCTCATTATTGCATAATCAATTCTGGGGTCAGCTGAGACAGCTGAGCTGGTTTCTTTATCTTTCGATGTAATTTCGGGGCCTCTTCCTTTCTACATGGCCTTTCTGTATCACTTCTTTCCATGTGGTCTCTGCAGCAAGGTAGCCAGACTTCTTCCATGGTGGTTCAAGACTCCCAATAGCCAAAATGGATGCTGCTGGACCTCCTTTAAGTTGAGGCCTGGACCAGACACAGTGTCACTTTTGCTACATGGTATTGGTTGAAACAAGTCACATATTTAGTCCAGATGTGAGGGAAAGGGGCTATACATGTGTGTGAGCACTGGAAGATGTGGTGCACTAAGGGCCATGATGTAACAGATTAACAGGGAAAAAGGATGAAAAAATAAGATAAAGGTGGGCTGTTTGGAGCAGAGATGTGTAAGGTCAGGATATAATATGCATATCACAAGGCATGCTCACTTTCTAAGGTGAATTACAAAGTGGGCTTTTGAGTATCCCAGCAGCAGACAAGACCAGTTGGGATTTAATGAGTTAATAAAGAATTCTTGGAGCACCTGGGTGGCTCAGTCGGTGAAGGGTCCCATCTCACCTCAGGTCATGATCTCACCCCTCGTGAGTTCGAACCCCACATCGGGCTCTGTGCTCACAGCTGAGAGCCTAGAGCCTGATTCCAATTCTGTGTCTCCCTCTTTCTGCCCCTCTCCCCACTCACGCTCTGTCTCTTTCTCCCAAAAATAAATAAAGTTAAAAAAAATGTTTTAAAAAGAATTCTAAGCAGCACTGACACACAATAAGTTATTCTTATTAATATAATAAATCACAATTATTATTGTTGTGATAATCTAAGTGATAATGGAAATAGAAATAATATACATGGGAATAAGATACCAAAAATGCAGAGGCAGATTTGGCTTTTAATTAGATATGGAAATAAAGAGAGAATTATCATTAATTTTATTAGGTATAGAATGGCATTGGAATTTTGTAGAAATCTGTCCTTATCTTTTTAGACATGTATACTGAAGCATGAGGGATTAGCCATCATAGTATCTACAATTTACTTGAAATGCTTTCGCATAAAATGTAGAACAAATACTGGACTTCAAGCTGTATTACAAAGCTGTAATCATCAAGACAGTATGATACCGGCACAAGAACAGACACTCAGATCAATGGAACAGAATAGATGACCCAGAAATGGACCCACAAATGTATGGCCAACTAATCTTTGACAAAGCAGGAAAGAATATCCAATGGAATAAAGACAGCCTCTTCAGCAAGTGGTGTTGGGAAAACTGGATAGCCACATGCAGAAAAATGAACGTGGAGCACTTTCTTACACCATACACAAAAATAAACTCAAAATGGATGAAAGACCTAAATGTAAGATAGGAAGCCATCAAAATCCTTGAGGAGAAAGCAGGCAAAAACTTCTCTGACTTTGGCCACAGCAACTTCTTACTCAACATGTCCCCGAGGCAAGGGAAACAAAAGCAAAAAGGAACTATTGGGACCTCATCAAAATAAAAAGCTTCTGCACAGTGAAGGAAACAATCAGCAAAACTAAAAGGCAACCAACGGAATGGAAGACGATATTTGCAAACGACATACCAGATAAAGGGTTTGTATCCAAAATCTGTAAAGAACTTACCAAACTCCACACCCAAAAAACAAAAAATCCAGTGAAGAAATGGGCAAAAGACATGAATAGACACTTCTCCAAAGAAGCCATCCAAATGGCCAACCGACATCAGGAAAATACAAATCAAAACCACAATGAGATACCACCTCATACCTGTCAGAATGACTAACATGAACAACTCAGGCAACAACAGATGTTGGCAAGGATGCAGAGAAAGAGGATCTCTTTTGCATTGTTGGTGGGAATGCAAGCTGGTGCAGCCACTCTGGAAAACAGTATGGAGTTTCCTCAAAAAGTTAAAAATAGAGCTACCCTATGACCCAGCAATTGCACTACTAGGTATTTATTCAAGGGATATAGGTATGCTGTTTCGAAGGAGCACATGCACCCCAATGTTTATAGCAGCACTATCAACAATAGCCAAAGTATGGAAAGAGCCCAAATGTCCATTGATGGATGAATAGATAAAGAAGATGAGGTGTGTATATATATATATATATATACATACATATATAATGAAGTATTACTCAGCAATCAAAAATAATGAAATCTTGCTATTTGCAACTACATGGATGAAACTGGAGGGTATTATTGTAAGTGAAATTAGTCAGAGAAAGACAAGTATCATATGACTTCACTCATATGAGGACTTTAAGAGACAAAACAGATGAACATAAGGGAAGGTAACCAAAAATGATAGAAAAACAGGGAGGGGAACAAAAACATAAGAGACTCTTAAATATGGAGAACAAAAAGAGGGTTGCTGGAGGGGTTGTGGGAGGGGGGATGGGCTAAATGGGTAAGGGGCATTAAGGAATCTACTCCTGAAATCATTGTTGCACTATCTGCTAACTAATTTGGATGTAAATTTTAAAAAATAAATTAAAAAAATAAGTAAAACATTAAAAAATTTTTAAAAAGATAGAACAAATGAATATAGTAAAATACCAATAATTACTAAATTCAAATGATTGATAACTGTTGGTTTATTATACTGTCTTCTCTGCTTTTCTGATGTTTGAAGTGCTTACTCATAAAAAGGGAAACAAACAAATCCAAAATTTATGATTTGTCTTCTACATTCTAGGTTATGTTTTATGGGCTTGTGAACATCATACCAAACTCACTGCTATCAGGGAGTTTACACTAGAGCAGAGGGAGACAGACAATAAGTAAACACAATAAATAAGAACACCATGTATGTAAGAGGTGCTAAGTGCTATGGACAAACACAGAGCAGGGTTAGGAAGACTCGAAGTGCAGAGATGGAAAGCATAGTGGTCAAGGTCAGCCTCATCAAGGAGACACTTGAACAAAGACTTGAAGGATATGAGGGTTCTTTACCATATGTATATCTGCAAAGAGCATTTGAGGCAGAGGAAACAGAAGAGCAGAGGCATGAGTTTATCTGGTGTGTTCACATTCTGTGAAAGGCAAGGAGGCCAATGTGACTGAAGCAGAGCGAACCAGGCTGGGAGCAGTGATGATACTTAGGAAAATAATAAAGGGGCCAGGTCACACAGGGCCTGCTGGGCCCCTGCAAGGAGTTTAGGTTTCACTGTGAATAAAGTGGGGAGTCACCAGAGTTTTTGATGAGAGGAATGACATGATCTGAATGATGTTTTTATTTTATTTTATTTTTTAAAAAAACTTTATGTTTATTCATTTATTTATTTATTTATTTATCTTTTGAGAGAGAGAGAGAGGGAGCGAGCCAGGGAGGGGCAGAGAGAGAGGGAGAGAATCCCAAACAGGTTCTGGGCTATCAGCGCAGAGCCCAACATGGGGCTCGAACCCACAAACCGTGAGATCATGACCTGAGCTGAAGTCGGATCCTTAACCAGCTGAGCCACCTAGGTGCCCCTCTAAAATACCAAATTCTTAGCATGAGAAAATCATGTTCATGAGTTCAAGAGTAAGATGCTCAACCAACTGAGCCACCTGGTGCCCCCTGAATGATGTTTTTTTTGTTTGTTTTTTTTTTTTAACGTTTATTTATTTTTGAGACAGAGACAGAGCATGAACGGGGGAGGGGCAGAGAGAGAGGGAGACACAGAACCAGAAGCAGGCTCCAGGCTCTGAGCCATCAGCCCAGAGCCCGACGTGGGGCTCGAACTCACGGACGGTGAGATCGTGACCTGAGCTGAAGTCGGACGCTTAACGGACTGAGCCACCCAGGCGCTCCCCCCCTTTTTTTTTTAACGTTTATTTATTTTTGAGACAGAGAGAGACAGAGCATGAATGGGGGAGGGGCAGAGAGAGAGGGAGACACAGAATGAATGATGTTTTTTTTTTTTAAATATTTTTAGGGGCGCCTGGGTGGCTCAGTCCGTTAAGCGTCAGACTTAACGTTAAGCTTAACGTTAAGCTTAACTTAACGTTAAGCTCAGGTCGTGATCTCGCGGTCCATGAGTTCGAGCCCCGCGTCGGGCTCTGGGCTGATGGCTCGGACCCTGGAGCCTGTTTCCGATTCTGTGTCTCCCTCTCTCTCTGCCCCTCCCCCGTTCATGCTCTGTCTCTCTCTGACTCAAAAATAAATAAATACAAAAAAAATATTTTTATATCTTATTTTATATTTGAGAGACAGAGAGTGAGCAGAGCAGGGGCAGAGAGGTGGAGACATAATCTGAAGCAGGCTCTGAGCTGTCAGCACAGAGACTGATGCAGGGCTCGAACCCATAGCAGTGAGATCATGACAGGAGCTGAAGTCAGACACCTAAACGGGCTGAGCCATTCAGGTGCCCCACCTACATGATGTTTTTAAAGGGTCACTATGGCTGTTGTGTTGGGAAGGGGCAACAGGGATGCAAGGAGGGAAGCAAGGAGACAAGACACAACTGCCGTTCTCTGAGTGACTGACAGTGGCCTTCTCAGTCAGCATTGTAAAACTGAATATGAAAACTAAAACTGTAAACATTCGAAGAGAAAACATAGGGGCAAAACTTGACTGCCTCAGCATAAGCAAAGCTTTCTTACGCAGGACATAAAAGTAATGACAAATAGATGAAAAATCTGACAAATTGTACTTCATCAAAATTTAAAATTTCATCTCATCAAAATATTCAGACAAAAACTGGAAGAAACTACTCACAGTACATATATCTGATGAAGGAGTCACAGAGTCCTACAAGTCAACAATAAGTCAAACAAAACTATAATTACAGGCAAAAAAACTTAAACCATTATTTCATGAAGAAGATATTCGAATGGCCAGTAAACTTATGAAAATGTGCTTGCTCAACATCATTTGTCATCAGAAAAATTAAAATTAAAACCACAATGGGATAGCAATACGCACCCACCAGAATGACTCATATTTAAAAGACTGACTCCACCATTTGCTTTTAAAGTTGTCCAGGCTTTCAGTTCAGGAGTTTACAAAGGGGACTGAGGGGAGCTGAGGGCACAAGCTGGTAGAGCAGAAGGAAGGCCTGATCTTGGTCCACTGATAAGTATTGACAAGAATGTGGAGCGATCGGAACCACCACACGATGTTAAGGAGTCAACTGCTTTGGAAAATTGGCAGTTTTTATAAAGTTAGACATACACCTACCTTAGTACCCATCCATTCCACTCCCAGATATATAGCCCAAGAGAAATGTGTATGTCCACGAAAAGGCAAATGTTAATAGTACACTTATTATTGTAGTTTTATTCATTGTAGCCCATATCAGGAAACAACCTCCTCACCAACCTCCTCACCAACAGAATGAGTAAACAACTATGGTGTACTCATAGAGTGGCAATAAAAAAGAACAAACTCCTTATATATGTAATGACATGACTGAATCCAAAAACCATGCAGGTGAAAGAAACACATGACAATAAGAATACATACTGTACTATTCCCTTTGTATGAAATTCAAGAATAGGCAAAACTAATCTTTGATGAGGGAAAGTAGGAAATTGGTTGCCTTTGGGTTGGGGTGAGTGGAAAGGGGCACAAAAGAACTTTCTGGGATGATATATCTTGATCTGAGTGTTAGTTACACTGGTATATGCACTCGTCGAAATCAGGTTTGTGCATTTTTCTATTTATAAATTATACCTTAATTAAGTACTGTAAGCATAAAAAGAAATGATTCTGTAATTCTCTTTTAAACTTGTTCAGCACTTCAATCAGGTGGATTTCTTGTACCTGTTTGACCTGGCACAGCAGCCTTAGGGAAGTTGGGGGACAGACCTGCTCCATTTAGGAAAGAAAACCAAGAGGGTGTAATATCTCTGAACCCAAGTGAAGAGAACATTTCAAGGAGGTAGGAGTGAGCAACTTTGCAACGCTGCAAATATGTGAGGTAGAGAAGGACTAAGGACTGACTATTGGTTTTAACAATGGATAGGGCAGTAACTGGTGACCTGGACAAAAACAGTGTCAGAGGGGTAGTGGAGATCAAAAGCCTAGAGTAGGTTTATAAGAGAATGGGAGGAGAGGAATTCGATAGGGTGAACACAGACAAGTCTTCTCCATTGTCTGACTGTTCAGTGCTGTGTTCTCAGTGCCTAGCATAATTCCTAGCATGTATTTAAGAGATGTTAAAAAATATTTGATCTTGAGTGGTTTGCTTACCCTGAGTAAGCAGAAGTAGTAACCTGAATCCACTCTAATTAGTTTAAAATATCACTTTCACATATATAATTTACTTATTGATAGTAATAATTTCCTAATGACACACCTCATAAGTATTTTTAACATTCACTAGAATATTTGTGTAGTCACGACTTCCATAGTTAGTGACACCATGATCCTAGCTATTAGTGCTGGACCCCAAATATTTGTCTTATTAGAACCTTGCTAAGAAAATTAAGGATTGAGTGAGATAATTAATAGGTTAAGGAAGAGAATTCCGTAGATAAGATTACATGGGTCAGTCTGGTGATCCCCTACAAAAAAAAAAAAAAAAATGCTTTATATTTGTTTCAGCTGCTCTTAAGAATGTTTTTGGTTTTCTGATAAGCAGTAAAGATGTGCCTTCTTGCAGTACAGACACAGAGTAACTCTTCCTTTCACCCTTGACCCAGTGTTCACAGAATGCTCAAGGAAGAAGTCTGCAAAAATTTCAGGAAGAGGTAAACTCCCATGAATGAAGATTGAGGTAGAGAACAAAACCAGTAAAACATAAGAGACAGTCCTGGTCACAAATGAAGACAATAAGCTCTATCAGGAGAGAGACTGTTTATTTCATTCTCCAATGTATCCTTAGTAACTATCTCAAAGCCTCGTACTCAAAAGAAAACATGGTAAGCACTGAAAAAAAAAAAAACCCTATGAAACAAAATGGTTAGGAGTTTGGTCAGATGGAATGATAAGGCTGAGAAATCTTTTTAGAAGGATTTAAGACATAATCAATGGGAAGTTGAGATGAACCTTGGTTTAGGTGATTTCGGGCAGAGGTCGGGGCCCTGGTAAGGTAGAATCTGTCTTTAGGCCTCAGAGCACCAGAGTTAGCTCCCAGTGGGTCTTGCTGCTCAGACTCTAGCCCTTTTATTTAAATATGCTCAGACCTTCCCCTGTGGGACTAGATGGGATCAGTTTGTATTAGCCCCAATAACTCACGCTTTTAATGGAGGGTCGAATCAAGTGTAGGATGATGATTCCTTTTAGCCTCTTAAGTTTCCTTATTGAAATGGTCCTAAAATATGTGCCAGTGATCAAATTTTGACACTTTATTAGGGTATTCCCAACAAACACTAATAAAAGATGTACTCAGATGCCAAATTCAGGAAGCAGGATTTAATTTTTTTTTAATGTTTATTTATTTTTGAGAGAGAGAGGGAGAGACAGAGTGTGAGCAGAGGAGGAGCAGATAGAGAGGGAAACACAGAATCAAAAGCAGTCTCCAGGCTCTGAGCTGTCAGCACAGACCCGATGCAGGGCTCGAAATTGTAAACTGCAAGATCATGACCTGAGTTGAAGCCAGATGCCTAACTGACTAAGCCACCGAGGTGCCCCTGTGAGGCAGTATGCCTCTTCATGCCTACTCCACCCATAGCTCCTGCTTATTGGTGCTAGATCGTGTGGCCTCTTAACTTTCATCTCTGCCATTATTGATTGGATCTAAGTCACCACCTACCCTAAGCTGAGCCCATCAGGAATATGGGCTGAGCCCTCTCCCAGGAATATGGAATTGGTAGTGGGAAAATCTCTAAGTACAAGGGACAAACTATATTTTGGGATAAGAAATGTTCTTTTTTTTTTAAGTTAATTAATTAGTTAATTTTTGAGAGAGAGAGAGAGAGTGAGCAAGCATGAGTTGGGGAGGAGCAGAGAAAGAGGGAGACATAGAATCTGAAGCAGGCTCCAGGCTTTGGCATGTCAGCACAGAGCCTGATGCAGTGCTTGAACCCATAAACTGTGAGATCATGACCTGAGCCAAAGTCGGATCTCAACCAACTGAGCCGCCCAGGTGTCCTGGGAAAAGAAATGTTCTAAGCACTTTATAGAAGCTGGTCGATGATTTCCCATCTAAGATGAAATGCTTTTTAACATCATATATTGACATAGATCTAGGATACTTACAGGTTATGCTTCAGTTCTTTAGATAATTGTCACAACTGTGAAATCTAATAAATGCCATTTTTTGTGGTTTAGTTGAGCTATAGAAAGATGAATGAAAATATTATCTTCCTATGGGATAAAACAGGACATTCCCAAGAGGAGGATTCTTTAAGAAAGGCATTCTCAAGCCTTTTTGACCATCACTCACAGTGAGAAATATATTTTATATTGTAACACATACACACGCAATTGAGACAAATGTTTCACAAAATTATATTAATCCTTAACATGTATAATACACTCTGATATTTTCAATTCTATTTTCTGTTTTAAAAATACTGGTAACAACCCATAAATTGTTTTCACATCTCACTAATGAGTTGTGTCCTAGAGTTTAAATGACACTGTTCTAGGTATATGTCTTAGTCCGTTTGGGCAGCTATAACAAAATAGCACTAATTGAGTAGTTTATAAACAATAGAAATTTATTTCTCACAATTCTGGAAGCTAAGAAGCCCAAGATCAAGCTGCTGGCAGATTTAGTCTGGTAAGAGCCCACTTTCCATAGATGGCCATCTTTTCACTGTAACTTTACATGGCAGAAGGAGCAAAGGGTCTTTCTTGGAGGAGCACTAATCCCATTCATGAGGGCTAATCACCTCCCAAAGCCCCCACCTTCTAATACCATCACCTTGAAGGTTTGGATTTTGACATATAAATTTGTGGGACATAAACATTCAGTCTATTGTAGTGTAATAGGCAGGATAGAATAGTTTAGTAGATCTGTCCCAACAAAACACTAAACAAAATGAAAGAACTTAACCCAGTTTCAATGAAAAAAATGTTGCAGCTCCAAAGAGGAGTAACAAAGCAATAGGTACCTGTAGAAAACATTGCAACAAGGGAAACTAAGAAACCCCCAAATCACAGACAGATAAGATTAGAGGGATCATGTCTATTTTGAAAGAGATAAATGTCATATTGAACGCCATCAAAGACTATGATAACAAGGCTGAGGCATTCCTGTAAGTGGTGAAGGAACTAAAAATAGTAGTGAAAACTACCCAGTATTTAACAAGACTCATGGAATCCATGATGCCAATAAAGTTAAAGTGTAGTGGAGGTGAAACGAGACCTTGAATACTCCTCCACCCACCCATAGAGCAGGAGACCAGAGGCTCCACTGGACATGTCCTGGGTTAGGAATGGGGTTTTGGCTTCTGAGAGCCACAGTTTGTGACTATGCGCAAGGGTTTTGAAGGGAGCTGGTTCCACCACCTACTAGCCCTGTGACTTTCATAAAATCTCTAAACATCTGTTTCTTCATGTGAAAAATAAGAATAATATTTACTGCATCATGACTCATTGTGGTTGTCACAATTAAATGAGATAATGCATTAAAAGGTTTAGCAAAGTTCCTAGCATTAAAAACAAACAAACAAACAAACAAACAAACAACAACCTAGCTCTGTTATTGCTGAATCAGTCACAAAACAGACAGAGAGGGATCTGGTGCCCAAACAAAAGTGTGATGGGAAAAGAAGAGCCAAGTTAGGAAAGCAAGAGGATTCAGCACTTAGGGAGTCAATGCCTAAGAGATGGCAGCTTTCATGAGAATCACAGTTTGAGGGGGAATTTTCTAGAATAGAGGCTGTTGTTCTGGAAAGACAAAACAAAAAATGTCTGCAATACCAAAGAAGAAACAAACACAGTAATTAAATCCATGTTACTGTGATTCTAAAGCTTGTGTTCTTAATTACTGTATTATTCCATCTTAAGATTTTAATTGGGACATTGCAATCAGTAAAATTGAACATACACAATAAAGTGTGTGAACAGAACTAAAAAAATATATTTGTGAAAGAATTCCTTAATTAAATACCGTATGTATTTATGTTTCAAAGAGTTTTCAGTCTCACAAAACTTGGCTTCTAGTAGGGCCTTTATAAAAACAATAAGAAAACACATGTCCTATTCTTTCATCTGCTCTGTTAGTCTCCCTTCAAAAGAAACTGCATCATATTCATCTCAGAATCCACAGGCATAGTAGAGGCTCAATAAATGTTTATTTAGTAAACCCAAAATGCCTTCCAGAAAACCTTATTTCTGGATATAATATCTCAAAATGCACTTAGCACAGAAAGAGATAACCAAATTATAATATAATCATAGAATCAAGTACTACTTTAGCAATAAAAAGGAAAGACCAGGGGCACCTGGGTGACTCAGTCAGTTAAGCTTCCGACTCCAGCTTAGGTCATGATCTCACAGTTCATGAGTTCGAGCCCCGCGTCGGGCTGTATGCTGACAGCTCAGAGCCTGGAGCTGCTTCGGATTCTGTGTCTCCCTTTCTCTCTGCAGCTCCCCTGCTCACACTCTGTCTCTCTCTCTCAAAAATAAATAATAAACATTAAAAAAAATTTTTTTAATAAAAAAAAAAAAAAAAAAGGAAAGACCACTCAGGCATGTGACATGAATGAGTCTCAAAAACATTACCAAAAAATCATTATGATTCCATTCTGGATAAGGCAAAATTATACTGTCAGAATAAGCGGTAGACAAGGGGTGGAAGAAGATTAATCACAAAGAGGCATGAGGAAACTTTGGGATGATAGAAATAATCTCTCTATATTTTTAATTAAGTTTTAAATTTTAATTTCATTATAGTTAACACACAGTGTTATATTAGTTTCAAGTGTATAATGTAGTGATTCATCAATTCTATAAATTATTCAGTGCTCATCATGGGAAGTGTACTCTTTAATCCCCATCATCTATTTTACCCACTCACCCTCAGCCCCTCCCCTTTGGTAACCATCAATTTGTTTCTATAGTTAAAAGTCTGTTTCTTGTTCTCTCTTTCTCTCTCTCTGGAAGTGTTCTATATCTTGATTGTGGTGGTGGTTACATTGACTATATACTTTTGTCAAAATTCATAGAACTGTATATGTAAAATGTATATGTATATGTATATGTGAATTTTACTTTATATAAATTTTGCCTCAATAAACCTGATATAAAAATTTAGAAAGAAAAAACACAATAAAACAAGACACATATATATGCTACCTGCAAGAGACTCACTTGAGATGTAAGGACACACACAGACTGGAAGTGAAGAGGTGGAAAAAGCTACTTCATGTATATGGAAACCAAAAGAAAGCTGGAGCATCTATACTTAGGTCAACCCAAATAGACTTTATTTATTTTTTATTTTTTATTTTTTTAATGTTTATTTATTTATTTGTGGGGGAGGGCCAGAGAGAGAGGGAGACAGAGGTAGGCTCCGCACTGTCAGCACAGAGCCCGACATGGGGCTCAAACTCACAAACCATGAGATCATGACTTGAGCTGAAACTAAGAGTCAGATGCTTAACCAGTTGAGCCACCCAGGCTCCCAACAGAATAGACTTTAAAACAAAGACTGTAAAAAGAGGGAAAAAGACATTACAGAGTGATAAAAGTGTCGATCCAACAAAAGGATATAACATTTGTAAATGTGTATGCACCCAGAATAGAAGCCCTAAATATATAAAGGAAATATTAACAGACCTAAATGAAGAAATAGATAGCAATACAATAATAGTAAGGTACTTAATACCCCATCATTATCAATGGATAGATCATCCAGACAGAAAATCAATAATGAAACACTGGCTCTAAATGACACATTAGACCAGATGGACTTAATAGATATATACAGAACATTCCACCCAAAAGCAGCAAAATACACATTCCTCTCAAGTGCACATGGAACATTCTCTAGAATAGATCATATGCTAGGCCACAAAACAAGTTTTAACACATTTTAGAAGATTGGAATAATATCAAGTATCTTTTCTGACCACAGTGGTATGAAACTAGAAGTCAACTACAAAAAGAAAACTGGAAAATTCACAATTATGTGGAGATTAAACAACATGCTACTGAACACCAATGGGTCAATGAAGATATCAAAAGAGAAATTTGAAAAATACTTCAAGACAAATGGAAATACAGCACACCAAAATATACGAGATGCAACAAAAGCAGCTCTAAGAGGGAACTTCATAGAAAAATCTAAAAAAAAAACAAACCAAAAAAACAAAAACAACCTGATTTGCTACTCAAGGAAAAAGAAGAACAAATAAATCCCAAAGTTAGTAGGAGGAAAGAAATAACAAAGATAAGAGCAGAAATAAATGCAATAGAGACTAAAAAAACAATGGAACAGATCGATGAAACAAGGAGCTGGCTCTTTGAAAAGACAAATAAAATTAACAAACTTTTAGCTAGAGTCACCAAAAAAAAAAAAAAAAAAAAAGGACTCAAATGAAATCAATATGAAAGAAAAAGAGAAGATGTTACAACAGGTACAAAGGATCAAAAGGATCATAAGAGGACCAAAATAGTAATGAACGATTTTACACCAACAAATTAGACAACCTAGAAGAAATAGATAAATTGATAGAAATATACAACCTTCCAGTACTGAATCATGAAGCAATAGAAAATCTGAACAGACTGATTACTAATAATGAGATTGAATCAATAATCAAAAACCTCCCAACAAAGAAAAGTTCAGGACCAGAAAGCTTCACTGGTGAATTCTACCAAACAATGAAAAAGAAGAACTAATATTAATTTTTCTCAAAGTTTTCCAAATAATAGAAGAGGAAGAAACACTTCCAAACTCATTTTATGAAGCCAGCATTACCCTGCCACTAAAACCAGATGAGGAGGACACCACAAGACAAGAAAATTACAGGCCATCAGGGGGCACCTGGGTGGCTTAGTCAGTCAAGCGTCTGACTTCAGCTCAGGTCATGATTTCACAGTTCCTGAGTTTGAGCCCTGCATTGAGCTCTGTGCTGACAGCTCAGCCTGCTTCAGATTCTGTGTCTCTCCCTCTCTCTCTGCCCCTTCCCTGTTTGTACTCTCTCTCTCTAAAAAATAAATAATAAACATTTGGGGAGCGTGGGTGGCTCAGGCAGTTGAGCGCCCAGCTTTGGCTCAGGTCATGATCTCGCGGTCTGTGAGTTTGAGCCCCGCATCGGGCTCTGTGCTGACAGCTCAGAGCGTGGAGCCTGCTTTGGATTCTGTGTCTCCCTCTCTCTGCCCCTCCCCCGCTCATGCTCTGTCTCTCTTTCTGTCAAAAATAAATAAAACATTAAAAAGAAAAGAAAATTACAGGCCATCAGAAAAAGATAAATACCATTTTACTCATATGTGGAATTTAAGAAACCAAACAAACAAGCAAAAAAAAAAAAAAAAAGAGATAAACCAAACAACAGACTCTTAATTAGAGAACAAGCTGATGGTTACCTGGAGGGAGTGGGTGGGGAGATGAACTAAATAGATGTTGGGGATTAAGAAGTACACTTGTGTTGATAAGCACCAGGGGATGAATGGAATTGTTAGATCACTATATGTACACCTGAAATTAATATAACACTGTATGTTAGCTAACTGGAATTAATATAAAAACTTCAAAAAAAAGAAAACTACAGGTCAATATCCCTGATGAACATAGGTGCAAAAATCGTCAACAAAATATTAGTAAGCCAAATTCAAGCCAAATCCAAATACATTAAAAGGATCATCCATTGTGGTGCCTGGGTGGCTCAGTTGGTTAAGTGTCAGACTTGGGCTCAGATCAAGATCTTGGGGTTGGTGGGTTCAAGCTCTGCATCTGGCTCTCTGCTGTCAGCACGGAGCCTGCTTTGGATCCTTTGTTTCATGTGCCACCCACCCCTGCTCTCTGCCTCTCCCCTGTTTGTACTCTCTTTTAAAAAAATAAACATTTAAAAATTAAAAAATAAGAATAAATATAAAAATTTTAAAGGATCATATATCATAATCATAATCAAGGGGGATTCATTCCAGAGATTCAAGGGTGGCTCAACATCAACAAATCTATCAGTGTGGCACACCACATTAACAAAATGAAGGATTAAAAATCATGTGATCATGGGGTGTCTGGGTGGCTCAGTCGGTTGAGCATCCGACTTCCGCTCAGGTCACAATCTCACAGTTCATGAGTTCAAGCCCCACATCGGGCTCTGTGCTGACAGCTCAGAGCCTGGAGTCTGTTTCAGATTCTGTGTCTCCCTCTCTCTCTGCCCTTCCCCCACTTGCACTCTGTCTCTCTCTTGCTGTCAAAATGGATAAACATTAAAAAAAAAAATCATGTGATCATCTCAATAGTTGAAGAAACAACATTTGACAAAATTCAACATCCATTTATGGTAAAAAAAAAAAAAAATTCAACAAAGTAGATCTAGAGGGAATGTACCTCAACATAATAAAGATTATATATGACAAGCCCACTGCTAACATCATATTCAGTGGCAAAAATTTGAAAGCTTTTTCTCCAAGATCACAAATAAGACAAGGATGCCCACTCTTTCCAGTTTTGGAAGTCCTACCCACAGCAATTAGGCAAGAAAAAGAAATAAAAGTTATTTAAACTGGAAAGGAAGAAGTACAATTGTCATTATCTAAAGATGACATATTATAGATAGAAAACCATGAAGAATTTACCAAAAACCTGTTAGAACTAGTAGATAAATTCAGTAAATTTGCAGGATGAAAAATCAGCATACAGAAACCTGTTGCATTTTCATACATGGATAATGAATTATCAGAAAGAGAAAGTAAGAAAAGAGTCTCATTTACAATTGACTCCAACACATTAAAATTCCTAGGAACAAATTTAACCAAGGAGGTAAAAGACCTGTACACTGAAAACTATAAGACATTAATGATAGAAATTGAAGACACAAATAAATGGAAAGATATTCCATGCTCAAAGATGGGAAGAATTAATACTGTTAAAATGTCTACACTACCTAAATCAATCCACACAGTCAACTCAATACCCATCAATTTTCCAATGGTATTTTTCACGTAAATAGAATAATCTTAAAACTTGTATGGAACCACAAAAGACTCCAAGTAGCCAAGGCAATCTTGAGAAAGAAGAGCAAAGCATCATGCTCCCTGATTTCAAACTGTATTACAAAGCTATAGTAATCAAAACAGTATTGTATTGGCATAAAACCAGACAAGATTAAAAGAACAGAATAGAGAACCCAGAAATAAATCCACACATATATGATCAATTAACTTTTTTAATGTTTATTTATTTTTGAGAGAGAGAGAGGCAGAGCATGAGCAGGGAAGGGGCAGAGAGAGAGAGAGGGAGACACAGAATCTGAAGCAGGCTCCAGGCTCTGAGCTCCAAGCTGTCAGTCCAGATTCCAACATGGGGCTTGAACTCATGAACTGTGATATCGTGACCTGAGCCGAAGTTGGATGTTTAACTGACTAAGCCACCCAGGTATCCCTGTAAATTAATTTTTTTTAATGTTTATTTATTTTCAAGAGAGAGACAGAGCACAAGCTGGGGAGGGACAGAGAGAGAGAGAGAGGGAGACACAGAATCTGAAACAGGCTCCAGGCTCTGAGCTGTCAAGACAGAGCCTGATGCAGGGCTCGAACACATGAACCCTGAGATCATGACCTGAGCTGAAGTTGGACACTTAGCCAACTGAGCCACCTAGGCTCGCCTGGTCAATTAATTTCTGTGTGTGTGTGTGTGTGTGTGTGTGTGTGTGTTTTATTTTTTAATTTAATTTTTTATTTTTTTAAAATTTATATCCAAATTAATTAACATATAGTGCAACAATGATTTCAGGAGTAGATTCCTTAGTGCCCCTTACCCATTTAGCCCATCCCCCCTCTCACAACCCCTCCAGTAACCCTCTGTTTGTTCTCCATATTTATGAGTCTCTTATGTTTTGTCCCCCTCCCTATTTTTATATTATTTTTGCTTCCCTTCCCTTCCCTTATGTTCATACATTTTGTCTCTTAAAGTCCTCATATGATATTTGTCTTTCTCTGACTAATTTCACTTAGCATAATACCCTCCAGTTCCATCCATGTAGTCGAAAATGGCAAGATTTCATTCTTTTTGATTGCCGAGTAATACTCCAATTTATATATATACTACCTCTTCTTCATCCATTCATCCATCGATGGACATTTGGGCTCTTTCCATACTTTGGCTATTGTTGATAGTGCTGCTATAAACATGGGGGAGCATGTGTCCCTTCGAAAGAGCACACCTGTATCCCCTGGATAAATACCTAGTAGTGCAATTGTTGGGTCGTAGGGTACCTCTATTTTTGGTTTTTTGAGGAAACTCCATACTGTTTCCCAGAGTGGCTGCACCAGTTTGCATTCCCAACAATTAATTTTTTTTTATTATATGAAATTTATTGTCAAATTAGTTTCCATACAACACCCAGTGCTCATCCCAAAAGATGCCCTCTTCAATGCCCATCACCTACCCTACCCTCCCTCCCACCCCCCATCAACCCTCAGGTTGTTCTCATTTTTAAAGAGTCTCTTATGCTTTGGCTCTCTCTCCCACTCTAACCTCTTTTTTTTCTTTTTTTCCCTTCCCCTCCCCCATGGGTTCCTGTTAAGTTTCTCAGGATCCACATAAGAGTGAAAACATATGGTATCTGTCTTTCTCTGTATGGCTTGTTTCACTTAGCATCACACTCTTCAGTTCCATCCACGTTGCTACAAAGGGCCATATTTCACTCTTTCTCATTGCCACATAGTACTCCATTGTGTATACAAACCACAATTTCTTTATCCATTCATCAGTTGATGGACATTTAGGCTCTTTCCACAATTTGGCTATTGTTGAGAGTGCTGCTATAAACATTGGGGTACAAGTGCCCCTATGCATCAGTACTCCTGTATCCCTTGGGTAAATTCCTAGCAGTGCTACTGCTGGGTCATAGGGTAGGTCTATTTTTAATTTTCTGAGGAACCTCCACACTGTTTTGCAGAGTGGCTGCACCAGTTTGCATTCCCACCAACAGTGCAAGAGGGTTCCCGTTTCTCCACATCCTCTCCAGCATCTATAGTCTCCTGATTTGTTCATTTTGGCCACTCTGACTGGCGTGAGGTGATATCTGAGTGTGGTTTTGATTTGTATTTCCCTGATGAGGAGCGACGTTGAGCATCTTTTCATGTACCTGTTGGCCATCCGGATGTCTTCTTTAGAGAAGTGTCTATTCATGTTTTCTGCCCATTTCTTCACTGGATTATTTGTTTTTTGGGTGTGGAGTTTGGTGAGCTCTTTATAGATTTTGGATACTAGCCCTTTGTCCGATAAGTCATTTGCAAATATCTTTTCCCATTCCGTTGGTTGCCTTTTAGTTTTGTTGATTGTTTCCTTTGCTGCGCAGAAGCTTTTTATCTTCATGAGGTCCCAATAGTTCATTTTTGCTTTTAATTCCCTTGCCTTTGGGGATGTGTCAAGTAAGAAATTGCTACGGCTGAGGTCAGAGAGGTCTTTCCCTCTTTTCTGATTCTTACCTTCGGTCACTCTTCAAACATTATTTCAGAGCCTACAATGTGCCAGGCACTGTGCTAGGATATAAGTATGAATGTGACACTGTCCCTGACTCTCCACATTATGTCACATCTCCTTTCTCCTTAAATCTCTAATACTTCATTTTCTCTTATTGTCAACTGGTGATCTCACTTTACACTTCGCTGAAGGAAGAGAAGCCAACAGGCACTAATTACATCGCCTCACCATCCAATCTACCAACCCACCTAACTCTGAACACATGTAGTCTCTCTTTTCACAAGGAAAACGCATACCCTCTCCTCTCCAGGGCTCTGGATTGCATGCCTGCCACGTTTTACTCGGGCCGTTATCTGCTCTTTTCTGCAAAATGCCTTCGTGTTTTCAATAAGTAAACTCTAGGGTCCACACCCTCAACGGCTTCTGCCCTGACTCTGCATCCTTTCACAGTGAAACTCATCAACAATTGCCTGTGTTTGCTCTTCACTTTCTCACTTCTCCATCTCCTCCAACCCACTTCAATTATATGTTCATTGAATTTGCTGAAATAACCGCCCCGACTCCCTCCCGCCAGTCCGTGTAGTGCGCACCGCCTCTCCACCCTTCCTACCCTCTTCCTTGGGCCTCTCATCTGCGCTTGGCTCCAGAGTATCCGTTCTGCTAGTCTTCTGGCAGTTTTCTGGGTTATTTAGGCCGGTGTAGGTGGAATCTAGGTGATCAGCAGGATGCGGTGAGCCCAGCGTCCTCCTACGCCTCCGTCTTCCTTTCTTCTCAGCGTGCTGTTTCAACAATTCATTTTTTTTTAAAGAAGAAACAAGAATATACAATGGGGAAAGAATGGGAAAACTGGATAACCACATGCAAAAGTATGAAACTGGACCACTATCTGACACCATACACAAAAGTCAACTCAAAATGGACTAAAGACTTGAATGTAAGACCTGAAACAATAGAACTGCCGGAAGATAACATAAGCAGTAAGCTCCCTGATATCAGTCTTAGTAGATAATGTTTTGGATTTGATGCCAAAGCAAAAGCAACAAGGGCAAAAATAAACAAATGGGACTGACTACATCAAACTAAAAGACGTGTTCACACTTAAGGAAACCATTAACAAAATGAAACGACAACTTATAAATGAGGAAAAATATTTTCAAATTATATATCTGATAAGGGTTTAATATTCAAAATATATAAAGAACTCTTATGACTCAATAGCAAAAAAAAATCTGATTTTAAAATGGGTAGAGGATCTGAATAGATATTTTTGTAGAAAAGTCGCTCAACATCACCAATCATCATCAGGGAAATGTAAATCAAAACCACCTGTTAGAATGGCTAGTATCAAAAAGACAAGAAATAACAAGTGTTGGTGAGAATGTGGAGAAAAGTGAATCCTTGTGCACTGCTTGTAGGAATATAAATTGGAGCAGCCACTGTGGGAAAAACAGTATGAAGTTTCCTCAAAAATTAAAAATAGGACTATCATATAATCTAGGAATCCCACCTCTGGGTATTTATAGGAAGAAATTGAAAACATAAACCTGAAAAGATATATGCACACTCATTTCTTTACAGCATGATTTACAATGGTCAAGATCTGAAAACAGATCTGGAACATTATTCAGGTATTACAAAAAAATAAAATAAAATTTTGCCATTTGCAACAACATGGATGCACCTTGAGGGCACCGTGCTAGGTGAAGTAAGTCAGAGAAAGACAAGTACTATATGATCTCACTTAAATGTAGAATCTAAAAAACAACAAAACAAAAAAATACGAGTTCATAGTTAAAAAAAACAGATTGATGGTTGCCAGAAGCAGAGGGTGAGGAGTGGGCAAAATGGGAAAAGGGGGTCAAAACTTCCATTTATAAGATAAATCAGTCATGGAGATATATAATGTACAGCATGGTGACTATAGTTAATAATACTGTGTTGCATATTTGCAAGTTGCTGACAGATCTTAAAAGTTTTCATCACAAGAAAAAAAACTCTTTAACTATGTGCGGTGATGGATGTTAAGTAGATATGTAGTGATCATTTCATAATATATATGATTACCTAATCATTATGCTGTACTGTCAAAACTAATATAATGTTGAGTTATACCTCAATTAAAAAATACAAAAAAATAAAGACCTAAAGATCAAAATGTATGACACTCTTTGATAATTTATTTCAAATACACCTATTAATTTTGACTATCGTCGTATTTCACAGAAATCTCAAAAGCAATTGTCCTGCTCTTAGCAAAGTCTAAGATTTCAAGTAACTATAGCATCTCAAAAATACAGATAGCTGTTCTAGTCTATTAATTTGCTCTTGTTTTTGTGAAGAACATGTTGTAGAAGCCTGAAAAGGTAGTGAGAAATGAGATATGGGCCTTAGTTAGGAAGACGCATCTGGACCTGAAAAGTGGAAAGGGGTGAAAAGTGAGATTTCCTATATGAAAGGTGTTTAGTTTAACTATCTTTAAATATTTAAGATCTGAATGATAAAAATGTAATCTTACATTTTCAAAGCAAAAAGAATTATCGAGCAATTGGATCATCTTATGATACTGCTTCTCTTCAAGGACCATTTCCTTGGTTGGTTATCTCTGTCACAGTTCGTATCACTGAGGGTTATCATTATGCTGTCTTTCATGTCTTCCCACTCATTCATTCATTCAATTATTTATTTATTTAATAAATGTTTACTGAACATCTGTCTGCTGGACACTGGGGACATAGGGTTGAGCCATGAGAGCCGTGCCCTTTGCCTTAATATTCTAGTGAGGAGGAAGACAAAATAATGTCAACAAGTAAATACTTTCAGGTAGTAGTAAGTCTTATGAAAAAATAAAACAGAGTAATGGGGAATAGAATGACTTTGGAGGTGGGCAGTGGGTGGGAGGACACTTTGGACAGAATGGTGAGGGGATCTGAGGAGCCAGCATTTGCACTGGCAGCTCCAGGAAGTGAATGAAGGGAAGGAGTCTACACAGGGAAGAGATCTGTGGGAAGAGTATTTCTAGAATAGGGAACAGTAAGAGCAAATCCTAAGGCAGAAATGCTTTTGGCATTAAATGAGGGCTGTAAGGCCGGCCCTGTGCTCAGTGAACAGGAGGAGAGTGGTAGCTGATGAGGTCAGAAAGCTATGCGGGTCTCGGGGGACGTGGACAGGAGCTGCAGTTTTACTCTAATGGCAAGAGGAAGCTATCAGAGGGCTTTAAGTAGGGCAGTCATGTGATTTTCTTTTGAAAAGTTTCTCTGGCTTCTTGAGTGGTAGGCAAGAAGATAAACATAGATAATGTTCATATTGCCATTGCTGCCATCCAGGCAAGAGGTGAGGGTGGTTTGGACGAAGGTCATAGTGGTTATGGTGGTGAGCAGAGGTTTGATTAGGTTCCAGTTTGCAGTAGGGCTGAGAAGACTCATTGATGAATTGGATGTGGTGGCAAGAGGAATCGCTGGGTGAGTGGGGATCCTTTTACTCAAGTCTTTCCTGGAAAAGGAAAGCATTTTCAGGAAAACATTCTGATTTTGTCTTGTTATATTTAAGATGCACTAAGGGATGCAAGTAGAGATGTAAGAAGGCAGATAAATATTTAAGTGTGTAGATCAGGGGAGATATCAGAGTTGGACACATAATTTTATAACTCTTCAACATATAGATTGTATTTAAAGCAATGAGACTGGATATAATCACCTATGACGTGACATTAACTGCAGAAGAAAAGAGGTCCTCAAATAGACACCTAGGGCACTTAATATATATAGGCAGAGTAAAGGAAGAGGTGACCCAGAAGAAATTCCAGTGATGTAGGAGGGAAAATTGACAGTATATGGTAATAGAAGCCAACAATGGAATGTGTTCTAAGTAAGAGGAAATGGTCATCTCTGCCAAATCCTGAAGTGTGGTCAAATTAGAGAGCGCTGAACACTGGCATTGTATTCGGCAAGGTGAAGTCACTGGTGACAGATTTGATGAAGGTTATTTCAGCAAATTCAATGAACATATAATTGAAGTGGGTTGGAGGAGATGGAGAAGTGAGAAAGTGAAGAGCAAACACAGGCAATTGTTGATGAGTTTCACTGTGAAAGGATGCAGAGTCAGGGCAGAAGCCGTTGAGGGTGTGGACCCTAGAGTTTACTTATTGAAAACACGAAGGCATTTTGCAGAAAAGAGCAGATAACGGCCCGAGTAAAACGTGGCAGGCATGCAATCCAGAGCCCTGGAGAGGAGAGGGTATGCGTTTTCCTTGTGAAAAGAGAGACTACATGTGTTCAGAGTTAGGTGGGTTGGTAGATTGGATGGTGAGGCGATGTAATTAGTGCCTGTTGGCTTCTCTTCCTTCAGCGAAGTGTAAAGTGAGATCACCAGTTGACAATAAGAGAAAATGAAGTATTAGAGATTTAAGGAGAAAGGAGATGTGACATAATGTGGAGAGTCAGGGACAGTGTCACATTCATACTTATATCCTAGCACAGTGCCTGGCACATTGTAGGCTCTGAAATAATGTTTGAAGAGTGACCGAAGGTAAGAATCAGAAAAGAGGGAAAGACCTCTCTGACCTCAGCCGTAGCAATTTCTTACTTGACACATCCCCAAAGGCAAGGGAATTAAAAGCAAAAATGAACTATTGGGACCTCATGAAGATAAAAAGCTTCTGCGCAGCAAAGGAAACAATCAACAAAACTAAAAGGCAACCAACGGAATGGGAAAAGATATTTGCAAATGACTTATCGGACAAAGGGCTAGTATCCAAAATCTATAAAGAGCTCACCAAACTCCACACCCAAAAAACAAATAATCCAGTGAAGAAATGGGCAGAAAACATGAATAGACACTTCTCTAAAGAAGACATCCGGATGGCCAACAGGCACATGAAAAGATGCTCAACGTCGCTCCTCATCAGGGAAATACAAATCAAAACCACACTCAGATATCACCTCACGCCAGTCAGAGTGGCCAAAATGAACAAATCAGGAGACTATAGATGCTGGAGAGGATGTGGAGAAACGGGAACCCTCTTGCACTGTTGGTGGGAATGCAAACTGGTGCAGCCACTCTGCAAAACAGTGTGGAGGTTCCTCAGAAAATTAAAAATAGACCTACCCTATGACCCAGCAGTAGCACTGCTAGGAATTTACCCAAGGGATACAGGAGTACTGATGCATAGGGGCACTTGTACCCCAATGTTTATAGCAGCACTCTCAACAATAGCCAAATTGTGGAAAGAGCCTAAATGTCCATCAACTGATGAATGGATAAAGAAATTGTGGTTTGTATACACAATGGAGTACTATGTGGCAATGAGAAAGAGTGAAATATGGCCCTTTGTAGCAACGTGGATGGAACTGAAGAGTGTGATGCTAAGTGAAACAAGCCATACAGAGAAAGACAGATACCATATGTTTTCACTCTTATGTGGATCCTGAGAAACTTAACAGGAACCCATGGGGGAGGGGAAGGGAAAAAAAGAAAAAAAAGAGGTTAGAGTGGGAGAGAGAGCCAAAGCATAAGAGACTCTTTAAAAATGAGAACAACCTGAGGGTTGATGGGGGGTGGGAGGGAGGGTAGGGTAGGTGATGGGCATTGAAGAGGGCATCTTTTGGGATGAGCACTGGGTGTTGTATGGAAACTAATTTGACAATAAATTTCATATATTTAAAAAAAAGAATCTGAAAAGAAAGAACTGTGATATGCATTAAAAACTTACATCTTTTTTTAAAAGTTTATTGAGAGAGAGAGAGAATGAGAGACAGAGAGAGAGAACAAGAGGCACAGAGAGAGAGAGAGAACAAGTGGGGGAAGTGTGGGGAGTGGGGGGGGGGGGCAGAAGATTCAAAGCAGGGTCCATGCTGACAGCAGAGAGTCCAATGTAGGGCTCAAACTCACAAATCATGAGATCATGACCCAAGCTGAAGTCAGATGCTTAACTGACTGAGCCATTCAGGCACCCCTAAAAACATACAACTTAATAACAACAGTGATATATTTGTAGAGTACTTTGATTTACAAATGGTATAGAGTCAGGCACCTGGGTGGCTCAGTCTGTTGAGCAACCACATCTTGATTTTGGCTCAGGTCATGATCCCAGGGTTGTGAGATAGAGCCCCTTATTATAGGGCTCCATAGTGAGCTTGAGATTCTCTCTCTCTCTCTCTCTCTCTCTCTCTCTCTCTCCTTCTGCTCCTCCCCCAAGTGCACTCTGTAAAAGTAAAAATAATAATTTTAAAAATGGTGTATCATCTATTTGAATTTATTCAATAAATTCTAGAATACTAGAGGAAGGAGGCACCCTTGAGAGAGATAATTAAGACAAGGTTACTGGGGCACCTGGGTGGCTCAGTCAAGCAGCTGACTTCAGCTCAGGTCAAGATCTCACGGTTCATGGGCTCAAGCCCCATATTGGGCCGGATGGCTTTTGGCTCAGGTCGTGATCTCATGGTTTGTAGGTTTGAGCCCTGTGTGGGGCTCTGCTCTGGTAGTGCAGAATCTGGTTGGGATTCTCTCTCTCCCTCTCTCTCTGCCCCTCCCTCCTCTCCAAAATAAATAAATACACAAACATTAGGGGGGTGCCTGGGTGGTTTGGTCGGGTAAGCATCTGACTTAGGCTCAGATCATGATCTCATGGCTCATGAGTTCGAGCCCTGCCTTCAACTCTGTGCTGATAGCTCAAAGCCTGGAACCCACTTCAGATTCTGTGTCCCCCTCTCTCTATGCCCCTCCCCCACTTGCACTCTGTCTCTCTCTCAAAAATAAATAAATGTTAAAAATAATAAATAAATAAACATTAAAATACAAGTAAATGACTATGAACATGAGGAGCTTCTAGTCTCAAGGGGATTTGCTGGCTGAAATAGAAGAGTTGCCAAAAGAATTTAAATACTACACAGATGAAAAACTGTAGTGGATTGATTATAAAGACAAACAGATGCTTTTAGGGACATTTTGAGAAAGTCACAATATATGATTATATATTCCCACAAAATTTTCTTTGTAATGTTATTTCAAGAATAAAAATTATATAAAAAATTTTTCAGTTTATTTGTATTTATTTTTTGAGAGACAGATAGCAAGCGAGGGAGGGCAGAGAGAGAGGGAGACAGAATCCCAAGCAGGTTTTGTGCTGCCAGCACAGAGCCAGATACGGGGCTCGAACTCACAAACTATAAGATCATGACCTGAGCCGAAGTCAAGAGTCAGAAGCTTAACCAACTGAGCCATCCAAGTGCCCCAGAATAAAAAATGATATAAATAGATTTTTGTTCTCACCAGTACAGCAACTCTTATATTTGCTTGAGTTTACAGACTCTTTTATCTTTTCTCTATAATAATAACAACAGATTTTGTCTTGTTCAGCTAACACTATACATTGTTGTGAACTACATTCCTAGATGCTCCAGAACCACCCGTTTTGCTGACTCTCCTCCTCTAGAAAGACTCAGAAAGATGTCTTTTCTGTCTGGCTGATGAAGCACCACATTCACCTGCACCTGTTGTGGAAGACCAGCCCCAGGGAGGGATGGACCAAAGCACACAGATCCTGGCTGCACTTGACCTCTATGCTAGGCTTTTCTTACTTAGAGTTTTGTATACAGCATGGCCTCCCCATTTCTTGTAACATCGCTTTCAGGAGTCAAATATTTGGATGAAAAAAAAGGAATAGATGAAAAAATGCTTGGGAATATATGAGGGAAGGAGATGGAAGACAACAAAACAGAAACAGAAAGGAGAGGGGAGAAGAGAAATCTGATTACTTTAAAGTCAGTTAATATAATTACAGCCATAAAGTTGAGCAATACAAGAATATGACAAACTTCAGAACTGATTTTAAAACATGGCAGGGGGGCAAGGAAAGAAAAGTTGAGAAAGAAGATCACAGGAGCTGTTTTTTTGATGGGAAGAAAGTATGTGTGGCCCTAGTTATCTCTGGTTTCAGGTGTATATATCACAACAAATCACAAGGGTGAGAGAATATAAACTATTTACTAAGGCTTTTACTAAGAACACCTGGCCTTTCTGATTTAGAAATAGTTCATAGAAAGAAAGAAAGAAAGAAAGAAAGAAAGAAAGAAAGAAAGAAAGAAAGAAAGAAAGAAAGAAAAGAGAAAAAATTCAGAAGGGGAAAGATGGGGAAATGGTTACTACTCATCGTTGTGTAAGTGGTTGGCGCCCTCTAGTGGCGACATGGATTCCTTGCATGTGGATCCTAAATTGCACTTCTGAAAAAAGATCTTTGGGGGAAAAAAAATAACTGAAATTTTTTAGAGAGGGGGGAAAAAACTATTCCAGTTTTAGTGTCCTGATATAGAGAGCTTTCTTGCCCCTTGTGTTCTCTGGGAGCAAAGATAAATTTTTTAGCTTGGGGAAAATACAATATTTGTTTGTAACAATTATTTAAAAATAAGCTGTCTTTGGGGGCATCTGGCTGGCTCAGTCAATAGAGCATGCGACTTTTCAGCTTGGTGCTGTGAGTTCGAGCCACACGCTGGGTGTAGAGATGACTTGAAAATAAAATTTAAAAAAATAATAAACTGTCTTTGACAAAATGGCAGTGAAAGAGACAATAGCAATTATTCCATCAAGGAAAGCTTTCTCCTACCCATTTGCCAATATCTTCATCCAACTCTAGAGAATTTGCACAAGGGGATTTAACTCTGCAAATGGCTCTATATGAGGCTATTAATTACTATTTACATATTACTGAGTTTACCTGTAAAAACATTACTCAACTAGCATTCTTTTCCTTATAGTTTTTATATGTAAACTCTATCCTTTTATTTATGCTAAGGTAGTTCTTTGCAGAGCTTGATATAAATTTTTTGTGTGAATTTGCAGCTTAATCCAGTGTTAAAAATGATATAAAAACCTCCATTTTTATTCTTTGCCATATTTTCAGTGAACAGCAAAGTGTGGTATGTTTGATACAGCTATAACAATCATGAGCTAACTATGTCATAAGTTGGTTGCAAATCTAATTTCTGGCATCATTTGACAGGCAAAAGCAAGCTGTGGTAGTGACAAAATTCTTTCATACATAGATTATGCTCTTGGCACTGAAGAAGATGGACCAGATCAGGGAGAGTAAAAAGGAGACCAGTTCTTCTTTTTTTTTTCTCTGAAGTTTTTATTTAAATTCCAGTTAGTTAACATACAGTATAAATTTAGTTTCAGGTGTACAATTTAGTGATTCATCATTTACATACAACACCCAGTGCTCATCACAAGTGCCCTTCTTAATCCCCATCACCTATTTAACCCATTCCCCTATCTACCTCCTCTCTGGTAACCGTAAGTTTCTTCTCTATAGTTAAGAGTCTGTTTCTTGGTTTGCATATCTCCCCCCTCTCCATTTTCATATTTGTATTTCCATATTTTATCAGATGTATCATTTTCAAGTATATTCTCCTATTCCATAGGTTGCCTTTTAGTTTTGTTAATTGTTTCCTTTGCTGTGCAGAAGTTTTTATTTTGATGAAGTTCCAATAGTTTATTTTTGCTTTTGTTTCCCTTACCTCAGAAGACATATCTAGTAAGAAGTTGCTGCAGCCGCAGCCGATGTCAAAGAGGTTACTGCCTGTGTTGTCCTCTAGGATTTTGATGGTTTCCTGTCTCACATTTAGGTCTTTCATCCATTTTGAATTTATTTTTGTGTATGGTGTAAAAAGGTAGTCCAGGTTCATTTTTTTTTCATGTTGCTGTCCAGTTTTCCTAACACCATTTGTTGAAGAAACTGTCTTTTATGCATTGGATATTCTTTCTTGTTTTGTTGAGGATTAATTGACCATATAGTTGTGGGTTCATTTCTGGGCTTTCTATTCTGTTCTCTTGATCTATGTGTCTATTTTTGTGCCAATACCATACTGTTTCAATGACTACAGCTTTGTAAAATAACCTGAAACCCAGAACTCTGATGCCTCCAGCTTTGCTTTGCTTTTTCAATGTTGCTTTGGCTATTCAGGGTCTTTTGTGGTTCCACACAAATTTCAGGGTTATTTGTTTGAGTTCTGTGAAAAATGCTCTTGGTATTTTGATAGGTATTGCATTAAATGTGTAGATTACTTTGGGTAATATAGACATTTTAACAATATTTATTCTTTCAGTCCATGAGCATGGGATATTTTTCCATTTCTTTGTGTCTTCTTTCATAAGTGTTCAATAGTTTTCAGAGTACAGATCTTTTACCTCTTTGGTTAGGTTTATTCCTAGGATCTTATGGGTTTTGGTGTGATTGTAATTGGAGTTGATTCCTTGATTCCTCTTTCTGCTGCTTCATTATTGGTGTATAGAAATGCAACAGATTTCCGTATGTTGATTTTGTATCCTGCAACTTTGCTGAATTATGTATTAGTTCTAGCAATTTTTTGGTGGAGTTTTTCAGATTTTCTATATAGAGTATCATGTCATCTGCAAATAGTGAAAATTTGACTTTGTTCTTGCCAATTTGGATGCCTTTTATTTCTGTGTGTTGTCCAATTGCTGAGGCTAGGACTTCCAGTACTATGTTATGTAAATAACAGTGGTGACAGTGGACATCCCTGTCTTGTACCTGACCACAGAGGAAAAGGTCTCAGTTTTTGGCCAGTGAGGATATTAGGTGTGGGTCTTTCATGTATGGCCTTTATGTATGGCCTGTATGATGTTCCCTCTAAATCTACTTTGATGAGGGTTTTTATCAAGAATGGATGCTGTACTTTGTCAAATGCTTTAAAAAAATTTTTTTAAGTTTATTTATTTTGAAAGAGACAAAGACAGCACAAGTGGGGGAGGGCAGAGAGAGAGGGAGACACAGATCCCAAGCAGGCTCTGTCCCACAAGCTGTGAGATAGTGACCTGAGCCAAAACCAAGAGTTGGACGCTTAACCAACTGAGCCACTCAGGCACCTCTGTCAAGTGCTTTTTCTGCATCTATTGAGAGGATAATGTAGTTCTTAATCCTTTTTTTAAATTAATGTGGTATATCATGTTGATTAATTTGTGAATATTGAACTACCCTTGCAGCACAGGAATAAATCCCACTTGATTATGGTTAATGATTCTTTTAATGTTCTGTTGGATTCAATTTGCTAGTATTTTATTGAGAATTTTGCATTCATGTACATCAGGGATGTTGGCCAAATTCCAATGAATTTGGAAGTTTTCCTTCTATTTTTTGGAATAGTTTGAGAAGAATACATATTAACTCTTTAAATATTTAGTAGAATTCACCTGTGAAGCCATCTGGCCCTGGACTTTTGCTTGTTGGGAGATTACTGATTCAATTTCTTTGCTGGTTATCAGTCAAATTCTCTATTTCTTCCTGTTTCATTTTTGGTAGTTCATGTTTCTAGGAATTTAACCATTTCTTACAGGTTGTCCAATTTGTTGACATACAGTTTTTCATAATATTAATTTATAATTGTTTGTATTTCTTTTATAAAATTTTTTTTTCAACGTTTTTTATTTATTTTTGGGACAGAGAGAGAGAGAGCATGAACGGGGGAGGGGCAGAGAGAGAGGGAGACACAGAATCGGAAACAGGCTCCAGGCTCCGAGCCATCAGCCCAGAGCCTGACGCGGGGCTCGAACCCACAGACCGCGAGATCGTGACCTGGCTGAAGTCGGACGCTTAACCGACTGTGCCACCCAGGCGCCCCTATAATTGTTTGTATTTCTGTGGTGTTAGTTGTTATTTCTCCTCTCTCATTTGTGATTTTATTTATTGGGTCCTTTCTCTTTTCTTTTTGATAAGTCTGTTAGGGGGTTATCAATTTTATTATTTTCAAAGAACCAGTTCCTGATTTCATTGATCTGTTCTATTGTTTTTTTTAGTTTCTATATCAAAATTATTTCTGCTCTAATCTTTATTATTTCCCTTCTTCTGCTGGCTTTAGGCTTTGTTTGTTGTTCTTTTTCTAGCTCCTTTAGGTGTAAGGTTAGGTTGTTTGAGATTTTTCTTGCTTCCTGAGGTATACCTGTATTGCTATATACTTCCCTCTTAGGACCACTTTTGCTGCATCCCAAAGGTTTTGGACAATTGTGGTTTCATTTCCATTTGTTTCCATGTATTTTGAAATTTTTCTTCTTTGAGTTCTTGGTTGACCCGTTAATTGTTTAGTAGCATGTTCTTTAACTCTATGTATTTGTGTGGTCTTTCCAAATTTTTTCATGTAATTGACTTTCAGTTTCATAGCATTGTGGTCATAAAACATGCATGATATGATCTCAATCTTTTTGTACTTGTTGAGGCCTTATTTGTGACCTAGTATGTGATCTGTTCTGGAGAATGTCTCATGTGCACTCAAAAAGAATGTGTATTCTGATGCTTTAGGATGAAATGTTATGAATATATCTGTTAGGTCCATCTGGTCCAGTGTAACATTCAAAGCCACTGTTTCCTTGTTGATTTTCTGTTTTGATGATCTGTCTATTGATATAAATGGGGTGTTAAAGTCTCCTTCTATTATTGTATTATTATCAATGAGTTCCTTTTTGTTTTTTATTAATTGTTTTTATATATTTGGGGTCTTCCAAGTTGGAAGCATAAATATTTATAATTGTTATATCTTCTTGGATACTCCCCTTTATTGTGATATAGTGTCCTTCTTCATCTCTTGTTGCAGTCTTAGGTTTAAAATCTAGTTTGTCTGATAGAAGCATTGCTACTCTGGCTTTCTTTTGTTGTCCATTTGCATGATAAATTTTTCTCCATCCCCTCACTTTCAATCTGTAGGTGTCTTTAGGTCTAAAATGAGTCATTTGTAGGCAGCATATAGATGGGTCTTGTTTTTTGTCCATTATGACACCTTATGTCTTAATTGGAGCATTTAGTCCACTTACATTCAGAGTAATTATTGATAGGTATGTATTTATTGCCATTTTATTTCTTGTTTTGTTGTTGTTTCTAGAGATTTCCTCTGTTCCTTTCTTGTCCTTGTCACTTTTGGTCTTTCCTTTCCCTTTTAATATTTGTTGCAGGTCTGGTTTAGAGGTCATGGACTCTTTTAGTTTTTGTTTGTCTGGGAAACTCTTTATCTCTCCTTCTATTCTGATTGATAGCCTTGCTGGTTACAGTATTCTTGGTTGCAGATTTTTCCATTCAACACATTGAATATATTATGCCGCTACCTTCTGGCTTGCCAAGTTTCTGTTGAGAGAGTTGCAGCTAGCCTTATGGGTCTTGCTTGTAAGTTGGGGACCTCTTTTGTCTTACTGATTTTAGGATTTTTCTTTATCACTATATTTTGCAAATTTAAATATAATATGTCTTGCTGTTGGCCTGCATTGGTTGATTTTGATGGGAGTCCTCTGGGCTGAAAGGAGGTCAATTCTGAGGCTGTTTTGGAAGTCCAAGTGAAAGATGATGCAAGCCTTTTAAACTAGGGCAAAACAGAGATGATGGAAAATATGGGCTAGATTGAAGATTTTTTTTGAAAGAGAACATGAGAGGGGTAAAGACAGAGGAATTAAGAATAATTGAGATTTCCAGCTTGGGAAAAAGGATGGATGGCAACACCATCCACTAAGAACAGGAATCTAGGAAGAGGACCAGTGTTTTGGGTATGTAGGTAGGTAATAAGCGATAATAAAAAAAATGTTTTGTATATCCAGGTAGAGGTGTCCAGAATACAGATAAAAAATACAAGTCTGGAATTCAAGATTAAGGTTGGCATTTAAGAAATAGATTTGAGAGTTAATGTCTATAAATGAAAGAATAAGAATAGTTGAGGACATCAGGTAAGCGCACCAGAGAGAAAAGAAGAAGTTCAAGAGAAATCACAACAGCTAACACAGTGAGAGAACCCAAGATAAGAATTATCAGAGAGTTAGGAGGACCTCAGACAGTGGTATTTGAGAAGATCAGAGAGGAGAGACCATGAACCCATGGTAGCGGACAGTGTTAAATGGGACAGAGAAGTCAAGTAGACTGTATTTTAAAAACCAGCCATTGGGCAATGAATTCAACCATTCAAAAACAGGCAAACAAGCATACTGATCAGTGTCATACAAAATAAGCCAAAATGAATCTGAAGAGCTTGTCAAAATTCTTTTATTGAACTAGAATTTAGACATATCAGATATTGTTTTCATGGGCTCATTACAGTAACATATACTTCTCTAGTTACAGAATTTGGTCTGTATTCTCATTGAACAGCTTTTATTTCAACAGGAGGAAATGACTTATTGAGCTCTCTATTCAAGGGAAAATGATGAAAACTAAAAGCTTTCTGTCTTCCTAACTACACAGAGTGACTGTTGTAAAATGCTGAGGCTATTAACTTCACAAATGAATCATAATATATGAAGATATCCAAACTTAATAGGGTAAGTGGATTGTGGCTAGACTATACAAATATTATTTAGAAATACTTTTAAATCACTAAACATTTAGCTGATTTTGGTTATTAGGTTAAAATGTAGATGTCTGGGGCCTCTTAATGCAGCCAGTGCAAATGGGGACTGACTTTGGCCATTTTAACGTTGTTTCCTCAATAAAGACTGTCAAGCCTGTGCAGGTGTTTGGGGATAGGCCTCACCCACCCAAGACCAGCTGATTTCATTTGTACCATGCATGTGCTACACAGGTCAGGTTAGCTTAGGACCTGTGATAGGAAAAGTGTCAGGAGAAGCCTGGTCACAGGAGTGAGCTTCTGGGAGTACCTGGCATTTGCCTAATTCCAAGCCCGAATCTATATAATGCACATATTCCCCCTAAAGGCAGAGCTGGAGGAATTTGCCCGTGTGGGGCCAGGCCTAATAGCCTGGGTATGCTGCAGTTAGAAACACCTGAGTTCCTTGATTACTAGGCTCCACAGGCTAGCAGGCTTCCACCTGCCCAAGATGGGCTGGAGGGTACATACTGCACATGCGCGAGACGTGCAGCTCAGGGTAGCCAAGAACCTGGAACTGGGCAAGTGTGTGGAGAGGTCAGATTATGACAGTGAGCTGTTGTGGGGGTATGTAATGCATCTACCCAGCCTACGCGAATGCAGATATTCCTCTTGAAGTCAAAGCTGGAGGAGACAGGACTGCTTTGTCAGGACGGAGTATCCTTCACTAAGAGACACCTGGGAGCCTTGATTACTGGTAAGCTGGGGACCCCAGGAGGCAGCCAAATAGAGACTGACACCACTGAAAGCTGCCCCCTCAGAAAGACTTTTTTGAGGGGTGTGCTCCCTCCACCCTGGAGGCTATGCATGTGGTTTGGAACCAAACTGAACTCCACCAGCCTGGAGGGCCTGGACTGCCCCTGGAGGGCTGGCTTGTGTACAGGCCAGTAGCCAGGAGCCGGGAACAGGGCAAGTGTCTGGGGAGGTCATGGAAATGGGCTGTTCAGAGTATAAGGCTTCTGCCTAATTCTGAGCCCTAACCTACACCAATTTGCATATTCCCCCTGAAGGCAGAGCTGGGGAAAAGAGGCACTTCCTTGCCAGGTTGGGCCCCAGGCAACCTGCTGGAATATCTTCCAATCAGATGCCTGGGAGCCTTGATTGCTAGGGAACCCTCTTCAGGCAGCCAGTCCAAATGAGGACTGTCACCAGTTTAAAGCTGCCACCTCAGAATTTTCAGGGGTAGCATCGCTCTAAGAGTGTATCTTTGGAAGTAGTTGGGGGCAGGCCAGTTCGCAGGCTTAGAAAGCCCCGGCTGCCCTAAGTGGGCTGGTGGGTTGCATACTGCATATGTGCAAGGTATGTATATAGCCAGGGCTCTGGAACAGGGCAAATGTTTGGAGAGGACTGGTCATGGGATCAGGCTGGAGGGGGTGCAAGGTATCTGCATAATTCCAAACCCTAAACTACATCAGTGTGCATATTCTCCTTGAAGGTAAGGCTTTAGGAATCTGGACCTTATTGTGGGGACAGGGCCTGGCCATCTGCTGGGTTATATTTTACTGAAAGAAACTTGGGAGCCTTAATTACTGGGAATCCCAGGACCCCATTAGGCAGCCAGCCAAATGGGGACTGACTTATTGCCAGTTTAAAGGTGCCTCCTCAGAAGGATTTTCAGAGGTGGGCTCTGTCCACCAAAAGAGTTTGCAGGTGGTTTGGGACTGACCCCAGCTCAGCGGGCCTGGAGAGCCTTAGCTGTCCTCACTAGGCTGATGGAATTTGTTCTGCGCATTTGCAAGCAGAGTATGTCAGGGTAGCCAGGGCCCTGGAGTAGGAGCCAGCTTGAGAGAGCAGGTTGTGGGGGGTACTAGGCATTCGCGTATCTCTAGGTGCTAACCTACACAAATGCACTTACACCTCCTGAAGGCATTGCTGGAGGAATCTGGACTGCCTTGCCGGGGAGGGTCTTCTCAGGATCCTCCTTGTACCCTCCATAAGAGACACCTGGGAGCCTTGATTTCTGGAAAAGCCCGGAATACCATCAGGCAGCCAGTCCGAATGGGGACTGATAGTCCCAGGTTTAAAATGGAGCCTCAGAAATATTTTCAGGGTGTGGTGGGCTCCCTGCACCCCGAAGCCTTTGAGGTAGTTGGGGTCTTGCCAGAGCTCCATGGGCCTGGAGTGCCCCCTGCAGCCCTAGGCCAGCTAACAATGTGGCTGCTGCCCACACATTGGCAGCACAGGTCAGGGTAGCCAGAGTCCTAACGCTGGACAGTGTTGCAGGAGGTCAGTTGACAGGAAGAGGCCATTGAGGGTACCTGGCATCTGACTAATTTCAAGTCTTAACCCACACAAATGCACATATTCCCCCTGAAGACACAAATGAGGAAATCCAGACTTCCTTGCCAGGGTGGGTGGCACAGGATGATGGCTGGGGTACCCACCAATAACAGACACATGGGAATCTTGATGGCTAGAGAAGCCAGGGACTGTCTGTCACCACTTTAAAGCTGTTGCCTCAAGAAGACTTTTGGGGACCAGGCACTCTTCACCCCAGAGGCAATGCAGGTTTTGGAGACTGGCCTGAGCTCAATAGGCCTGCAGGGCCTTAACAGTCAGAGGCCAGTTGACAGAGTGCAGACTGTGCATGTGCCAGGGGCACAGGTCAGGGGAACCAGAGACCTGTAACAGGGCAGCTGTAGGGAAGGGCCAGGTCACAGAAGCAGGCTACTGGGGGTAGCTGGCATCTGCCTAATTCCGAGTCCTAACCTAAACAAATGTGCATATTCCCCCTAAATCTACTATGGGCAGGCAAATGACTCTCAGACTGATTTTTGTCTCTGTCAACAATATATTTAACACTAGTTCACTGCCTGAATTTCACAAGCCAATAGTATACAGGATAATGCCTTTTAATTTACCAATAGAGAAATAGCATACTCCAAACCAATCTTAAGTTAATCACACTGTTGTTCCAGTCAAGGGGAGATGAAAGGACTAAATCTCAAATTTAGTTGACAGGTAACTTTATTAGGAGCTGATACTCAGGTGAAACAGTTTAGCCACCTGCCAGCGCAAAAGTCAAAGTCCAGGGTTTCTGGAGTGTGTTGCTAGGGCAGGAGGGCCCTGGTGTTGATGGGCAAGAGCATCTTCTTCAAGGGGCCACGGCCAGTAAAAGAGTTTTCTTTAACCTGGCAGGAGCAAATTGCTCCAAGGTCTTGGGAGAGCTATTTTCTTTTCTTTCTTTCTTTCTCTCTTTTGTTTAAGTTTATTTCTTTATTTGAGAGAGACAGAGACAGTGCAGGTGGGGCAGGGGCAGAGGGAAAGGGAGAGAGGATGTGGGGCTCAAACCCATGAAACCATGAAATCATGACCTGAGCTGAAACCAAGAGTCAGATGCTTAACTGACAGTAACAGACTGAGCCACAAAGGTGCCCCTGGAGAGCTATTTTGGATTAGCAAAGAGTAGCCTTGTCTAGACCAAACACTCTTGGGTAGTAATCACAGAATCTCTTTATTCATAGTCAAAATGTCCCCTTGCTATATGGTTGCTCCTTCATATGTGTGTATTGATAAACCCCCAGAAGGGCCCCTTAGACGCTAAGCCAGTAAGTTCTCGTGGGTGTGTACAGATAAGATGATGACATCCTGATACAACTTAATTCTTATATGAAAACTTAATTCTTATATGAAAATTCTTTACTACTAAAAAAAAACAACTGTTTTTGTCTTGGCTATAAGCAAGTGGCTTTGAAAGCATATCAAACCAAAACAAAATTATCCAACCTGTGATTTCAAATCACTCACACACTAATTAATACTAAGGGCCTAATGCTCTGTACAAACCTAAGTTCACAAAAATGTCAATGCACCTCGTGATTCTACATCACTTACAGTCTTAATCATAACTATCATATTTTACAAGTATTTTTCCTTTGCACATTCTTTTATGCCATAGTTTAATGACCAGTTTAAGCAACCATATTTCTAATATTCCCAAGGTAAACACAACAAAGAACTCTTTAACATGGTACCGTAGCCAATCACCAAGTGGCCAAAAGTTAAGCTTAACTGTCAGAAGATAAACCAAATGGTTTGTTTCCAAATAAAAATCCTTTTTTTTAAAAAAGATTTTATTTTTTAAAGTAATTTCCATACTCAACTTGGGGCTCAAACTCACAACCCTAAGATCAAGAGTCACATGCTCCCTTGACTAAGCCAACCAGGTGCACCTCCAAGTAAAGATCTTTTCTGTAAAGCTCCATGGAGTATGGCTGGCACACCACTGTCAAGCACATGTTCAGTTGCCATAACATCAGAATTCAAGGCTGTCATTATTTTAGGAAATGGATGTTTTGGTTCTCTTCTCAATTCCTGCAAATTATTTTGACTTTATTAGTCACATCTTTCAAATGTTCCTTTACTTAAGTTGTTTAATGCATGATTTACATTTATTAATTTTAGGACGTTCAATGTGAAACATTTATCTGGTTATTTTAATAGTTCTTTCATCTTCTATTAAGCTCAAATAATACCTTTTTTCTTCTATTGCCACATTCATTACCTGTTCTAGTTTTACACATCCCATCATGTTGTGTTCCTTATTTTTCCCTTGACTTAAATAGGTTAGGGTGAGTTTGGCTTTCAAGCATGCTATCATGGTCCAATTTCCTATATTAACTAGTGGAGGAGGCATCAAGGCTCTAGTCATAGGTATACATACTATAGGCATAGTCAAAAGTCTAGCAGTAATAAAGGCATTTGGGTTCAATTCCACCAACATATCCTTAGGAACATCTTTTCCTTCTATCATAAGGTGCCTGTAGGCTTCACTCTAAGTTTTAATATTGGGGAACTGCAAAAGTGTGGTAACCCAACGTGATGCTTCCTCCTGGAAATGCCAATAATCTAATTTCACAGTTGCCCAAGGAATCACAGCCATTAGGATGTGTGGCACCTATTTGACTTCCAGTTGGGTTTACTGTTATCTCAGGTAGCCAGTATTGTCTCAAGAGTATTGCTGTTCCACGAGTATTCCACATACCAACCAATCTTAACTGCAACAATTGACAATCTACAGGCAGAGAAACATCTTTTATGTTCTTTTTGAAAGTATTTTGATATTTTTTAGCATTCCCTCCAACTTAATGTCAAATTTTCATTCCTTGGGTTGCCTGGGTGGCTCAATCAGTTGAGCGTCTGACTCTGGTTTCAGCTCAGGTCATAATCCCAGGGTTGTGAGGTGGAGCCCCACGTGGGGTTGAGCATGGGACCTGCTTAAGAGTCTCTCTCTCTCTCCCCCTCTTTCCCTTTGTCCCTCTCCCCTTCTCACGCACGTTCTCTGTTTAAAAAAATAATAATAATGAAAGTGAAATTTTCATTGCTCTATTTACTTCCTGATGAAATTAATTGATGTTTTGTAATATACTGCTAATTTTACTCATCTGAGTACCCAACCTTGACAAAGCTGCAATGGTATATATGTTAAATTGTGATTGTTTGTTTCAAAACTTGTTTAATTTCATGTGATTTCATTGATTTGGAATAAGAAAAACCAACTGCCATTTTTCCTTCAATTAAGCCTCCTACCAGCCCAACAAAGAACTGTAAGCCTCTTCTTTCTTTAGCAAATTTGTTTTGGGCATAGATTATAAAGTTGGCATAAATGAAGATGGATAAAACTGAGCAGAATTTGGGGATCTATATGTGGCTTTAAAATGCTGTATATTAAATTTCAAGGTATAGGCTACTGTTTTAGGTTCTAATATGAGCATGAGAGGTTTTATTATCAAAAGGTCCCATATTATTGGGTAGAAATCTCTGGTGTGAGGCAAAACCCAGAGGTATATCACCAAGGATAATGATATGTGTTATATGCTAAGTTTTCTATGTGCCCTCTATACACCTTATGAGGTGTCCCTCTTTCTTAATGACTGGACACAATGTCCAGAGATCTATTGTTAATTTTCTAATAGATGAATATGGATTAAACAATGTAAAGTGGGAGTGTAGCAAATAATCTTTGGGTTTTTTCTTCTATTTAAAGATATAATTGCCTATTGTGAATACTCAGGAGCTGCTGTTTTACAATGAAATGCTAGCACACAAAGTAAGTCAGGAATTAAAGTGTGGTTACTTTGTACAGTCTCTGCCTTGTGTTCAATGCTGCACTCAATTCAGTAAGATAAGGGAGAAGTACAGACACCAGTACTTCGTCATCATATGCTCTGGGTTGTAATACCAAGAGCCAGTTGGTAGTTCAGGCCAATCTTCATCCTTCAAGTCAATGATCCTCATTGATTCTTGTGAAGATTGAAGTGGAGGTTTCCATTGCTTCATCAGCTACCCTAAGTATTCAGTTTCTCGAAACATTGACAGGTTTCCCAGTTAGTAGATCATGCTGATAGTGAAAGATGGGGTCTGGTTCAGCTAGGTGATGCTGGTGACTCTCAGTTGTAATAATGTCACAGCCAGGGAAGTTGTATCTGGACCAAAAGTTGGTATTCCAGTTCAGAATGGTGGTACAACTGTTGCTGGAGCTATTGGAAGACTATCCATAGCTGCAACGAGAGTGCTCTTCATTAGCAAGCAATAGGCAAAATTGTATGGCCAGCTGGCAGCATGCTGCACTAACCCACTTAGTAACACAGATAGGGTTAAAGATGCATACCAGATTCATTCCTGCAAAATAAAGATAGTATCCTACAAATTTTTAATTTGTTGTTTTTGTTGTTCTTGCCACACAAGGCAATCTATAGTTATTACGGCCATTATTGCAAGGATTGCCTCAAGCATAATTGCCCTGCCTCATGTTAGGCTAAATGGTAGGCACCTAGTGTTGACAAAATAAAAGATGGTGTTGTTCATGCCTGAAGTTTTGGTAGAGGCATCATATTATTTTTAAAATTTTGAGGTAATATGTCTTTTCCTTCAGTCACCCAATAGGTTTTATTGGTGGCAGGTGCTATAATTTCCCCAGTTCTATATATATCATTATGTTTTTAAATCAACACTTTTCCAGGGCTCCTGGGTGGCTCAGTCGGTTAAGCGTCTGACTTCAGCTCAGGTCATGATCTCACGGTTCATGAGTTCAAGCCCTCTGTCACACTCTGTGCTGACAGCTGAGAGCCTGCTGTCTGCTTCGGAATCTGTGACTCCCTCTCTCTCCGCCCCTCCCGCTCTCATGTTCTGTCTCTGTCTCTCAAAAAATAAATAAATGTTTAAAGAAAAAAAAAATTTTTTTTTTAACGGTTTTTATTTATTTTTGGGACAGAGAGAGACAGAGCATGAACGGGGGAGGGGCAGAGAGAGAGGGAGACACAGAATCGGAAACAGGCTCCAGGCTCCGAGCCATCAGCCCAGAGCCTGACGCGGGGCTCAAACTCACGGACCGCGAGATCGTGACCTGGCTGAAGTCGGACGCTTAACCGACTGCGCCACCCAGGCGCCCCAGAAAAAAATTTTTTTAATTAACACTTTTCCTTTTAATTTAGATTCTGCGGTGTTGCTAGTGCTAATTCTGATCTCTGTTGGTGCCTGCAATATTAATTCACTAGGAGTTTTTCCAACGTTTCTGTATCTATGGGTTAGAGATCTTGCCAACTCCCAGATTGTTTTAGTCCAAGCTTTCATAAATGGTTTGTTAGTAAACAACCTAGGTTTTTCCTTGAGCAAGATATTATACCTTTCAGAGGTAACTGAGTTGTAGGGTAGGTGGAAGTTCCACACTATGCCTTTTTCCTTAGCCCATTCTTGTATTAGCTTTCCTGTGAAGTGGGTTCCCTAACCTAATTGTATGATGATTGGGATACCACTCCATGCAATCCAGATTTCTAATGCTCTGATGGTGGATTTTTAATAAAATTTCCTGCAAGGATAGGGTGATCCTATTCCTGACCATGTGTCTACAATGATGCATGCATATAGTTTATTCTCTGATGTAGGCAAGGATCCTATATAGTCAATTTGTATAATTTGGAAGGGTCTGTTGGGTTTGATCTTATCTGAAGCATTCATTAATGACCTTCAAACTTTAAACTTTCAGCAATTCTCACATATCTTAATTTGAAATGGAGCTATTTGGTATATACATATATACATATATAGATAGATAGATTCCAGTTTTCTATGACTATGTTCTAGTCATGTGTGCCATCATGACCTGTTTGGTGATGTGTCCATGTAATAATCCTATCAAACTGGCACGTCGTCTGTGTATTCAGATTTCATGTTCCACTGTCTTTCTTATAAAAAATTTTAAAAATGATTCATGGCTAAGGAGGAAATCAATTAAGGTTATGGTTTTAATTTCCTCCTTAGCCATGAATCATTTTAAAAATTTTTTATTTTTTAACATTTTTTAATTTATTTTGAGAGAGAGAGAGACAGACAGACAGAAAACATACATGAGCGGGGGAGGGGCAGATAGAGGGGTGTGAGAGAGGGTATCCCAAGCAGGCTTCATGCTGACAGATCTCTGTGGGTTAGAGATCTTGGCTGGGGGCTTGATCTCACGAACCATGATCTCGGTTTCAGCTGAGCCAAAATCAAGAGTTGGACACTTAACCAGCTGAGCTACCCAGACACCACCAATCTTTTTTTTTTTTTTTTTTAAAGATACATTTTTTTAGGAATCTTTGCCTCATTAGTTTTCTTGGTGAGTTTGTCTACCTGGTTATGAAATTTGATTATTTCAGAGTTGTCCTTCTGATGTGCAGAGACCCGTGTGATGAATATGGATATGTCAGCCAGTAATATTTTCTGCCATATGCCTTTACCCTGTATGTTCTTATTTCCTAATTTTCCAGTCATTTTTCTGCCATGTTCTTGATAAAGAGCTACTCCATTCATTAACTATCACCCATGAGTCTGAGAAAAGATATACCTCATTCTGATTTTTCTTCATTGATTGTTCATGGTCAATTTTATGGCTATTAGTTCAGCTTATTGTGCTTCTTCTCCTGAGCTTGATTCTGCCAGGATTAGACCATCATTACTCCTCAAAGCCACAGTCTGCCAGCATACTCCAGATGGTGCCATGGAGACTGATTCATCTGTAAGCCATGCATTGTTGAGTGTTGTGGACCAGGATGGTCCCCATTGCCTAACTGCTCAAGTTTGGCTAGGCTCAATCTTTGGAAATTCTGTAAAGTTCGCTATTGGCATTACTGAGATTTCCTCAGTTAATGCAGAGGGTTGACTCTCCATCCATATGTCCTGCTTAGAAATACACCATTTCAGGGGCACCTGGGTGGCTCAGTTGGTTAAGCGTCCGACTTCGACTCAGGTCATGATCTCACAGTTCATGGGTTCAAGCCCTGTGTCAGGCTCTGTGCTGACAGTTCAGAGCCTAGAGCCTGCTTCAGATTCTGTGTCTCCCTCTCTCTCTTCCCCTTCTCTGCTTGTGCTCTGTACCCCCACCCCACCCCCAAATAAATAAGCATTAAAAAATTAGAAATATGCCATTTCCATGTTAGGACTTTTTGGGCAGGAATAGTTCCTCTCTGTTTGTCAGGGGTTTGCTCTACCTACTCCAGAATAGGCTATTGGAGTTTAAGTATAATTAGTTTATTTTCTGTTAGTGGCTCTGTATCTTGTGGGGCCTCAGAGGGTGCCTTGGTGAGCCTTTCATTTGGTTGGTTTCTGTTCTTGACCATGAGAAATTTTTAGTCCAGAATCCAGTTAGGTACAATTTGGGGTCCTGCAGTGGTTTAGTCCACAGTGACTATGTTGCAAACATAGGTACATACGGATATAGGTACTCTAAATATAACTTACATTTAGAGTTCTCATTAGCTGGTGCCAATATATTAAAAATTCTGATAGCATTTTTCAAATAAGTAAAGGCTACCTCTTGAGTCTCTGTTCATATAAATTTCATATCCTTTCTAGTTGTTTCATAAATGTGTTTTAATATATCCCCATATGTGTGATGTCTCTTTCCAGTATCCAAACAGTCCTATCAGTTTCTGAGCTTTTCCTTTTGTGGTAGGAATTGGCATGCAATCTATTTAGTTTATGACTTGTTGTGGTATTTTTCTACCTTCAGAGGACCAAATTTTGCCTAGGAATTTTATAGTAGTGTGGGGTCCTTGGACCTTACTTGAGTTGACTGTCTACCCTCTGAGTGTAAAGAATTTAATTAACTCTATTTTTGATGCTAGTCTGTTCTTCCAAGTTATCACCAGAATAAGAGTGTCATCAATACAGGAAATACTGGTTTGCTGTAAGTTGAGTTTTCTTGAAAAGCCTAGATGTCTTGTGTTAGAATGTTGTGGGCTATTACTAGTCTGCTTAAGTATTCTTGTGGTAACCTAGTAAACTGATGCTGTCTGCCTTCCCGTGTAAATGCAATCATAGGTTGTCTCCCTTCATCGGTTGGATAGCAAAGAACATGTCAGATAAGTCTGTCACCATGCAATAAGTTTTGGATCCAGTGGTGATATTGTTTATGATAACATCTGTATCAGGGAGGTGCTCTCTCAACTTTGAGAGAATGTTTGTTTAAATTCCTATAATTTGTCTTTGTGGAGCCAGATCGGGTTATTATATGGCGAAACAGTAGGCACAATAATTAGTTCCTTTAGAAGTTCCTGAAATTTTTCCCTTAATTTGAAAATGTCCTGTGACATCCATTTCAAGCATTCGACCTATAAAACATTTAGCCTTAATGCGTGGCCTATCATCAATCTATGTACTCAAATGCCTTGGGTTAATTTTTCTCCAAATCCTTCAGTTAGTTCCTTTTTGTTGTTAGTTTTCTAAATTACTAGGAAATCCTTGTATCATTGTTACTTGGGACTCTGTATCTAACAACATAGTGATATATGTAGTATTTTTATATACAAAAGGGTTTCTATTAATATGGTTAGTGTAACCTATGGGCAGTTGTCTTTGGCTTGGGCCAAGGGTTTATAAAGAAGTTCTTTTTGGGTGCCTGGGTGGCTCAGTTGGTTAAGTGTCTGACTTCAGCTCAGGTCATGATCTCCTGGTTTGTGAATTTGAGCCCCATGTCGGGCTCTGTGCTGTCAGCGCAGAGCCAGCTTCGGATCCACTGTTTCCCTCTTTCTCTGCCCCTCCCCTACTTATATTCTCCCTCTCTCTCAAAAATAAAGAAAACATTAAAAAATTGTTTCTAAGTTACTATTTATAGTAAGTGGGTTAGTGGGTCTACATATGGGTTTCTTTTATGCAGGTCTATTTACTCTAAAAGGTTGGTTATTTGTGTTTTTCTGCCACTATAAGTAGTTTCTGGGGTTTCTATTTTTATTTGTTTATATTAAAACAAATATGTAGTGGCCTAAGTAGTTGTAGGTTTAGTCTCATATGGTCCATTTTGATTGGGTCTATTTTACATTAGATAAAGGCCTGTTTTATCCATATACATGAGTGTTAAAGCTATAGCTGTTATCTTACTTTCTCAGCTGTTCTTATCAAGTCAATCAGTTCTCCTGTGTTTCTAGCACCAGTAAATACCTTTAATAATGTTCTGTCCTGTGGGGTATGGCTTTAAGAATGCCCTTTTAATTTAATTTTATTTTATTTAGGGGTGCCTGGGTAGCTCAGTTGGTTGAGTGTCTGACCAGCTTAGGTCATGATCTCCTGGTTCATGGGTTTGAGCCCCACATTGGACTTGCTGCTGTCAGCACAGAGCCTGCTTTGGATCCTTTGGCCCCATCTTGCTGCCCCTACCCTGCTTGTGCACGTGTGCGCACACGCATGAGCTCGCTCTCTCTCTCAAAAATAAATATACTTTTAATTTAATTTTATTTAAGTTTTAATTTAAACTCCAGTTAGTTAACATGTAGTGTAATATTAGTTTTAGGTATACAATATAGTGATTCAACAGTTCCATATATCACCTAGTGCTCATCATGACAAGTGCACTCCTCAATCCCCATCACCTATTTCATCCATGCCCTTACCTACCTCCCCTCTGGGAACCATCAGTTCTCTATTGTTAACAGTCTATTTCTTGGTTTGCCTCTTTTTCCCCCTTTGCTAGGTTGTTTTGTTTTTAAGTTCTACATATGAGTGAAATCATACGTCATTTATCTTTCTCTGATTTATTTCGCTTAGTATAATACCCTTTAGCTCCATCCACATCATTGCAGAGGGCAGAATTACCTTTTTAATTTGTTCTGTCACTTTAGTATGGTGAAGGTTTCTGTCCCCTATCATGAGTCATAGCTAATAGTCCTAATTTCATTATTATATTAGTAGCTTCCCAGCTATTTTCCATGGAGATGTCTTAAGGGAAATGTTAGGGACATATTAGGTATAAGCCATCTTAATCTCTAGGTTGTTGTTTTTCTATGAAACAAAGATCTTTGTAAATTAGTACTATTTTCTCCAAATGCCCTAAGATGATTATATTTAACATCTGTGGTAATGGGTCCAAGTTGTGCAATCTTTATTCCTGTGAGGATCAAGTTAGTCCTACCTTGGACTATAAATCTAATAGGCACTGGGTTTTTGTGTCCAAATCAATCTGTTGGAATTCCATTATAATTTTTGTCATTTATTGTCTGAAATAGGGTCTCCTTCCAGTGACTCTGGTTGTAGTTTTGTCTATTTTCATGGCCCTAACTTCTAGTAAGTTAAAGTTGCCAGGACCAAAAGGGTTAAAAAATCCTCAGTGTGTGGATTGGTGTCCTTAGTAGCAAAAGGCTCTGGGTTTCCTCCTACTCTGGAGATCACTTTTTGTGCTAGTACTTTTCCTTTCTTCTTATCAGTGTCTATGTTGCTTAAATGCAACATAGTTGCATTAACAGAAGACCATAGGGGAAGGAAAGGAAAAACAAGTTGCAAATAGAGAGGGAGGCAAATCACAAAAGACTCTTAAATACAGAGAACAAAATGAGTTTGGAAGTTTTCCTTCCATTTCTATGTTTTGGCACAGCTTCAAGAGAATAGGTATTATTCTTCTTTAAATGTTTGGTAGAATTCCTCTGGAAAGCCATCTGCCCCTGGACTCTTGTTTTTTGGGAGATCATTGATTACTAATTCAATTTCTTTAGTGGTTATGGGTCTGTCCAAATTTTCTATTTCTTCCTGTTTCAGTTGTGGTAGTTTATATGTTTCTAGGAATTTGTCCATTTCTTCCAGATTGCCCATTTTCTTGGTGTATACTAGCTCTTATATTCTCTTATTATTTTTTGCATTTCTGCTGTATTGGTTGTGATCTTTCCTCTTTAATTCTTGATTTTATTTATTTGGGTCCTTTCCTTTTTCTTTTTGATCAAACTGACTAGGAGTTTATCAATTTTGTTAATTCTTTCAAAGAACCAGCTCCTGGTTTTATTGATCTGTTCTACTGTTTTTTGGTTTTGATAGCATTGATTTCTGCTCTAATCTTTATTATTTCCTGTTTTCTGCTGGTTTGGGGTTTTATTTGCTGTCCTTTTTCCAGCTCTTTAAGGTGTAAGGTTAGGTTGTGTATCTGAGATCTTTCTTCCTTTTTTAGGAAGGCCTGGATTTTTTTAGGAAGGCCTGGATTGCTATATACTTCTCTCTTATGACTGCCTTTGCTGCGTACCAGAGGTTTTGGGCTGTGGTCTTATCATTTTCATTGGCTTTCGTGTACTTTTTAGTTTCCTCTTTAATTTCTTGGTTAGCCCATTCATTCTTTAGTAGGATGGTCTTTAGTCTCCAAGTATTTGTTATCTTTCCACAGTTTTTCTTGTGGTTGATTTCAAGTTTCATAACATTATAGTCTGAAAATATGCACGGTATGATCTCAATCTTTTTGTACTTGTTGAGGGCTGATTTGCATCCCAGTATGTGATCTTTTCTGGAGAATGTCCCATTTGCACTGGAGAAAAAATGTGTATTCTGTTGCTTTAGGATGAAATGTTCAGAATATACCTGTTAAGTCTATCCGGTCCAGTGTGTCATTCAAAGCCAATGTTACATTGTTGATTTTCTGTTGAGATTATCTGTCCATTGGTGTAAGTGGGGTGTTGAAGTCCCCTACTATTATGATATTACTATCAATAAGTTTATTTATGTTTGTGATTAATTGATTTATATATTTGAGTGCCTCCACATTTAGAGCATAAATGTTTACAATTTTTACATCTTCTTGGTGGATAGACCCCTTAATTATGATAGAATGCCCGTCTTCATCTCTTGTTACAGTCTTTATTTTAAAATCTCAATTGTCTGATATATGTATGGCTACTCGGGCTTTCTTTTGTTGGCCACTAGCATGATAGATGGTTCTCCATCCCCTTACTTTCAATATGAAGGTGTCTTTAGGTCTAAAGTGGGTCTCTTGTAAATAGCATACAGATGGATCTTGTTTTCTTGTCTATTGTTACCCTATGTCTTTTGATTGTAGCTTTTAGTCCATTGACATTTAGAGTGAGTACTGAAAGATATGAATAAATTGCCATTATGTTGCCTATAGAGTTAGAGTTTCTGATGGTGTTCTCTGTTCCTTTCTAGTCTTTGTTGCTTTTGATCTATTTTTTTTTCATCTTTTCTCACCTCAGAGTCCCCCCAAAATTTCTTGCAGAGCTGGTTTAGTGGTCATGAACTCTTTAATTTTTGTTTGTCTGAGAAACTTTTTACCTCTCCTTCTATTTTGAATGACAGCCTGCTGGATAGAGAATTATTGGCTGAATATTTTTCCAATTCAGAACATTGAATATATCCTGCCACTCTTTTCTGGCCTGCCAAGCTTCTGTGGATAGGTCTGCTGCAAACCTGATCTTTCTTCTCTTACAGGTTAAGGGCTTTTTTCCTTTGCTGCTTTCATGATTCTTTCCTTGACTGAGTATTTTGTGAATTTGACTATGATATGCCTTGTTGATGGTCTGTTTTTGTTGAATCTAATGGGAGTCATCTGTGGATTTTGATGTTGGTATCTTTCCCCAGGTTAGGAAAGTTTTCTGCTATGATTTGTTCACATAATCCTTCTTCCCCTTTTTCTCTCTCTTCATCTTCTGGGACTCCTATGATTCTGATGTTGTTCCTTTTTAATGAGTCACTGATTTCTCTAATTCTTAAACCTTGCTCTTTTGCCTTAGTGTCCCTCCTTTTTTCTGCTTCATTGTTTTCCATAAATTTTCCCTCTATATTGCTGATTTGCTGCTCTGCCTCACCCATCCTTGCCGCTGTGGCATTCATTTGAGAGTGCAGCTCAGTTATAGCATTTTTTATTTCATCCAGACCAGCTCTTACCTCCACAGAAAGGGATTCTAGTCTGTTTTCAACTCCAGCTAGTATTCTTATTATTGTGATTCTAAATTCTGCTTCAGACATCTTGCTTGTATATGTGTTGATTAAGTCCCTGGCTGTCATTTCTTTCTGTTCTTTATTTTGTGGTAATTCCTTCATTTTGTCATTTTGAAGGAAGAAAAGGAATCATTAAAGTAAAAAAAAAATTAAAAAATTAAAAACAACACAAAAAAGATCAAATAAAGGATGCTAGATCCTAGGTGTGTTCTGGTCTGGTTGTTGAAAGAAGCTTGATGGATTAGAGAAAAAAAGGGAAAGATAAAAAAAGAGGGAAAAAAAGGAAAATGTTTGAAAATTTGAAAAAAGGAATACAATGAGATAGAATAAAATGAAATGGAAGTAAAAAAATTGAATTTGAAAAATTTACAAAACATAAAAATTATAGAAAAAATTAATGAAAAATATTTTAATAGAAATGAAAAACAAATTAAAATAACAAATAACAAATAAATTTTTCTCTTTCTGTATTCAAGAATAAGGAAAGAAAAAAATTTGAATAGGTGGACCAGCAAACAGACTGAAGTACAATTGAAATTACAACGGTTTCCCCTAAAAGTCGAACTATGAAGCACCTTATAGTCAGTAACCTAAGCGGGGGGGAGAGACTTGTGTTGTTCCTGAAGAGCCAGGTTGGCCCAGTTGGGTGGGACTTAGTGTAAGAGCTCCGTTCTCCACTAGATGGCACTGCTTAACTTACTGTGGTGGATTGTTGTGGAACCTGTAGGTGTGTATGTGCATGCAAGGGACAGGTGAAAATAGTGGCACCCAGCTACCCAGTCTCTAGTATCAGAACTCTGTGCTCTCCACAACTGGCAGTCAAGCACCCCTCCTTTGTCTCTCGCTTCTGTCCACTCCCCACTTTCACACTCTTTATGACCAAGCCATCAGTCTGCCAAGCAGCACCTCCCTCCTGAGTTTTATCTCAGATGGGGGTGTGTTTCCCAACCCCTCACATCTGAGGGACTGTGGCCTTGACCCGCTCAGACTTTCTCAGGGAGGGTTTCACCGAGTGATGGGTGGGTGCCATCCCAATCCCCAGGAACATCCTGGAGACCGTGCTGCTGCTGATGCCCAGAGACCGGCTGGGTGCCAGCACACCTCAGAAAAAGTTTTCACAATCCTGTAGTGTCATTGTTTCAGGGATTATGGAAAATCACAACACACATCTGGTGCCAGGCTTCCCCCTTAACATCCTTGTTCCAGCACCAGTGAATGTGGTTGTTCTCCGGGGTCCACTGGGATCTTTGCCTGTGGGAAGACCACACAGTGTCTACCAAATGTCCTCCCATTAGGGGAAACGCCTCTCCCCATGTGGTCTGAGGACCCTGAGGACCTCTTTCTCTGCTCCTGGGGATTTGCCCTTCCCACTAGAGCACGGCCAGGTATCAAGCTGTGGAGTTTCAGACTCTGCACTCCCCGTTTATAGAATCTTGATGGAATTTAAACCCTCTCCTTTCTCCTTTCTCCATTTTTTGTTTAGTCCCTTGCATACTCTTTCTTTTCTCTCCAGCTGCTTTCAGGCAGGGGGGATGCTTTCTGTACTCTCCCTGTCTCTTTCCTCTCTCCACAAGCAAAAACAGCTCCCTGTCCTCCGTGGCTTTCTCCCCCAGTTCACTTCTCTGCACCACGTACCTGCTGAATTCTATGTTTCAGTTTGTGCAGATTGTTGTGTTAATCCTCAAATCAGTTTTCTAGTTGTGCAGGATGGTTTAGTGTTGATCTGGCTGTATTTCAAGGGAGGAGAGATGCAAAAAAACTTTTATGCTGTTCTGTCATCTTGGCTCCTCCCCCCTCTTGCATAGCTTTTTAAAAGTAAATATTTACACTGCAAGTTTTGCCTCTCTGGCTAAGGCAACAACTGAAAAACGGTGGATTTATAGGATATTAAGTATTCTTTGGGAATTCTGGGATGTGACTGGGAAAGAGAACTACCCAAAGAAGTGGATTTCTTGCAGGTATACACATGACAAGGAGGGGAAATGAAATGGAAACAGCTAGTTTAATGAACTCTTTCAAGAATATGGGCCATTTAAATGTATGACAAGATGGGTAGGTAGACTGCAGATATGAGATTGAGGGGAAGATTTTTCTTTTTTAGGTTAGGAGAGACATGGATATGTCTAACGTTGATGGGGAAAGTGGGACACAGGTAAGATTGATCACTTGGATAAAAGGAAATAACTGATAATGGGAAGTCCCTAAGGAGACAGAAAGGGACCCAAAATACAAGTAGACAGATTACCAAGAGGGAAATCTAGCTGTCACTGACTGAGATGACTGAGGTAAAGTGAGTGCAGATTTAGATTTTTATTTTCATTTATTTGTTTTTTAGGGTGACATCACAAATTTGATTTCCTTTTATTATCCCTTCCTATTATTTAATCTTTTCCCCTTCCTTCCTTCCTCTTTTTCTTTCTGTTCTTTTCCTCTTTTCTTTCTTTCTTTCTTTCTTTCTTTCTTCTTTGTTTCTGTTTCTTTGTTTCTCTGTCTTCCTCCCTCCCTCCCTCCCTCCCTCTTCTTTCCTTCCTTCCTTCCTTCCCTTCCCTTTCCTTTCCTCCCTCCTTTCTTTTCTTTCTCCTTTTCTCCCTTTTTTCCTTCCTCCCTCCCTCCCTCTCTCTCTTTTTAAAAATAATTATCAAGCTAGTTAACATACAGTGTACAGTGTATTCTTGACTTTGGGAGTAGATTCCCATGCTTCATCACTCATGTACAGTACCCAGTGCTCATCCCAAAAAGTACCCTTCTCAATGCCCATCCCCATTTTCCCCATCCCCCTAACCCTGCACCCTCATTAACCCTCATTTTGTTCTCTGTATTTAAGAGTCTTTTGTGATTTGCCTCCCTCTCTATTTGCAACTTATTTTTCCTTTCCTTCCCCTATGGTCTTCTGTTAAGTTTCTCAAACTCCACATATGAGTGAAAACATATGATAGCTGTCTTTTTCTGACTGACTTCTTTCACTTAGCATAATACCCTCCAGTTCTATCCATGTAGTTGCAAATGGAAAGATTTCATTATTTTTCATCACTAATATTCCATTGTATATATACCACATCTTTATCCTTTCATCAGTTGATGGACATTTGGGCTCTTTACATACTTTGGCTATTGTTGATAGGACTGCTGTAAACATTGGGGTACATGTGCCCCTATGAATCAGCACTCCTGTATCCTTTGGATAAATTCATAGTCATGCTATTGCTGGGTTGTAGGGTAGTTCTATTTTTAATTTTTTGAGGAACCTCCACACTGTTTTCAAGAGCTGCCATACAAGTTTGCATTCCCACCAACAGTGCAGAAGGTTTCCCCTTTCTCCACATCCTCGCCAGCTTCTGTTGTTTCCTGAGTTGTTAATTTTAGCCACTCTGACTGGTGTGAGGTGGTATCTCAATGTGTTTTTTTTTTTAATGTTTATTTATTTTTGACACAGATAGAGAGACAGAGTATGAGTGGGGGAAAGGCACAGAGAGAGGGAGACTCAGAATCCGAAGCAGGTTCCAGGCTCTGCGCTGCCAGCACAGAGCCCGACGCGGGGCTCAAACTCACAGACTGTGAGATCATGACCCAAGCCAAAGTCGGAAGCTCAACCTACTGAGCCACCCAGGCTCCCCAATGTGGTTTTGATTTGTATTTCCCTAGTGAGGAGTGACATTGAGCATCTTTTCATGTGTCTTTGGGCCATCTAGATGTCTTCTTTAGAAAATTGTCTATTCATGTCTTCTGCCCATTTCTTCACTGGATTGTTTTTTGGGTGTGGAGGTTGGTAAATTCTTTATAGATTTTGGATACTAACCTTTTATCTGATATGTCATTTGCAAATATCTTCTATTCCGATGATTGCCTTTTAGTTTTGTTGATAGTTTCCTTTGCTGTGCAGAAGCTTTTTATCTTAATGAAGTTGTAATACTTCATTTTTGCTTTCACTTCCCTTGCCTTTGGAGACATGTCAAGAAGTTGTTGCAGCCAAGGTCGAAGAGGTTGTTGCCTGTTTTTTTCTCTAGGATTTTGATGGTTTCCTGTCTCACCTGTAGGTGTTTCATCCATTTTGAATTTATTTTTGTGTATGGTGTAAGAAATTGGTCCAGTTTCATTCTTCTGCATGTTGCTGTCCAGTTCTCCCAGCACCATTTGCTAAAGAGACTCTGTTTTTTTGCATTGGATGCTCTTTCCTGCTTTGTCAAAGATTAGTTAGCCATACATTTGTGGGTCCAATTCTGGGTTCTCTATTCCACTGGTCTATGTGTCTGTTTTTGTGCCAATACCATACTGTCTTGATGATTACAACTTTGTAGTAGAGTAGAGGCTAACGTCTGGGATTGTGATGCCTCCCGGTTTGGTTTTCTTTTTCAATATTACTTTGGCTATTCTGGGTCTTTTGTGGTTCCATGCAAATTTTAGGATTGTTAGTTCTAGCTTTGAGAAGAATGCCAGTGCAATTTTGATTGGGATTGCATTGATGTGTAGATGGCTTTGGGTAGTACTGACATTTTAACAATATTTGTTCTTCTAATCCATGAGTGTGGAATGTTTTTCCATTTCTTTGTGTCTTCTTCAGTTTCTTTCATAAGCTTACAATAGTTTTCAGCATACAGATCTTTTACCTCTTGGGTTAGTTTATTCCAAGGTGTCTTATGGTTCTTGGTGCAATTGTAAATGGGAATGATTCCTTCATAACTATTTCTGCTGCTTCATTATTGGTGTGTAGAAATGCAACTGATTTCTGTACATTGCTTTTGTATCCTGTATCTTTGCCGAATTCACATATCCATTCTAGCTTGTTTTTTGTTTTTGTTTTTGTTTTTGTGGAGCTTTTGTGTTTTCCATGTACAGCATCATGTCATCTGTGAAAAGTGGAAGTTTGACTTCTTTGCCAATTTGTATGCCTTTTATTTCATTTTGTTGTCTGATTCCTGAGGCTAGGACTTCCAATACTATATTGAATAACAGTGGTGAAAGTGGACATTACTCTCATGTTCTGATATCAGGGAAAACCTCTCAGTTTTTCCCCACTGAGGATGATTTTAGCCCTGAACTTTTCATATGTGACTTTTATGATGTTAAAGTATGTTCCTTCTATCCCGACTTTCTTGAGGGTTTTTATTAAGAAAGGATTCTGTTTTTTGTCAATGCTTTTTCTGCATCTATTGAAGGATTGTATGGTTCTTATCCTTTCTTCTACTAACGCGATGTATCATGTTGATTGATTTACAAATATTGAACCAGCCCTGTAGCCTAGGAATGAATCCGACTTAATCATGGTGAATAATTCTTTTAATATACTGTTGAATTCAATTTGCTAGTATCTTGTTGAGAATTTTTGCATCCATGTTCATTAGGGACATTGGCCTGTAATTCCCTTTTTTAGTGGGGTCTTTGTCTGGTTTGGGAATCAAGGTAATGCTGGCTTCATAGAATGACTCCAGAAGCTTTCCTTCCATTTCTATTTTTTGGAATAACTTGAGACGAATAGGTATTAACTATGTTAATACCTATAATCAGAAGCATTATAGAAGCCATCTGGCCCAGGACTCTTATTTGTTGGGAGATTTTGGATAACCGTTCAACTTCTTCATTGGTTATGGGTCTGTTCAAATTTTCTATTTCTTCCCATTTGAGTTTTGGTAGTGTGTGGTGTCTAGGAATTTTTCCATTTTCTTCTAGATTGTCCAGTTTATTGGCATATAATTTTTCGTAGTATTCTCTAATAATTGTATTTCTGTGGTGTTGGTTGTGATGTCTTCTCTTTCATTCATGATTTTATCTATTTGGGTCCTCTCTCTTCTTTTTGAGAAGTCTGGCTAGGGGGTTATCAATTTTGTTTATTCTTTCAAAAAACCAGCACTTAGATTCATTGATCTGTTCTGTTTGTTTGTTTTGTTTTCTATGTTGTTTATTTCTGCTCTAATCTTTATTATTTCTCTTCTTCTGCTGTCTTTTGGCTTTCTTTGCCACTGTCTTTCTAGTTCCTTTAGGTGTGAGGTTAGGTTCTGTATTTAGGGTCTTTCTTGCTTTATGAGATAGGCCTGGATTGCAGTGTATTTGCTCTTAGGACTGCCTTTGCTGCATCCTATAGGGTTTTGACCGTCATGTTTTCATTTTCATTTGCTTTCATATATTTTTAAATCTCTTCAATTTCCTGGTTGACCCATTCATTTCTTAGTAGGATGTTCTTTAACCTCCATGTACTTGGAAGCTTTCTAAATTTTTTTCTTGTTGTTGATTTCAAGTTTCATAGCGTTGTGATCTGAAAATATGCATGGTATGATCTCAATCCTTTTATATTTGTTGAGGGCTGTTTTGTGACCCAGTATGTGATCTAGTTTGGAGAATGTTCCACGTGCACTCAAGAAGAATGTGTATTCTGCTGCTTTTGGATGAAAAGTTCTGAATATATGTTAAGTCCATCTGGTGCAGTGTCATTCAAGGCCATTGTTTCCTTATTTATTTTCTGCCTAGATCATCTGTCCATTGCTGTAATTGAAGATATTAAAGTCACCTACAAATACGATATTATTATAAGTAAGTTTGCTTATGTTTGTGATTGATTTATATATTTGGGTGCTTTCATGTTGAAGGCATAAACATTTATAATTGTTAGCTCTTCCTGATGTATAGACCCCTTATTGATATAATGCCCTTCTTCATCTCTTGTTACAGCCTTTGTTTTAAAATCTAGTTTGTCTGATATAAGTATGGCTACTCCAGTTTTCTTCTGACATCCAGTAGCATTATAAATCATTCTGCATCCCCACTTTCAATCTGCAGGTGTCTTTAGGTCTAAAATTTCTCTTGTAGGCAGCATATTGATGGATCTTGGTTTTTTATCCATTCTGATACCCTGTCTTTTGATTGGGGCATTTAGTCCATTTACATTCAGAGTGATTACTGAAAGATACGGACCTAGTGTCATTGTGTTTTCTGTAGGTTTTGTGCTTGTGGTGATGTCTCTGGTCATTTGTAGTCTTTGCTGCTTTCCACTCAGAATCCTCCTTTGTATCTCCTGCATAGCTGGTTTAGTCATCATAAACTCCTTCAGTTTTCGTTTTTCTGGGAAAGCCTTTATCTCTCTTTCTATTCTGAATGACAACCTTGCTGGGTAAAGGATTCTTGGCCGTGTATTTTTCCTATTCAGCACATGGAATATTTCCTGCCACTAGATTGAGTTTTTAAATGTATGGGCAGGGAATTGTAGAAGTTCTTTTCTGTTGGCAGCCATTCTCTAAGTTTTCATTTTAATTCCAGTTAGCATACAGTGTTATATTGTTGTAGACTTTGACTCTGGAGTTCTCTCTTGTCCGGCAAGAGAGTGGATGCAGAATTGAATATGAGAGAGGCTAATGTCTGGGAGGAGACAAGAACCCCGAGCAAGGGTCTTTTCTCCATATTTATTAGGATCAGAAGGCTTACATATGTGATGGATGTGCAGAAAGAGACAATAAGACAGTGATCATTAACTCATGTGTGTGAGAGAAAAGAGGTTTCAATGTGGTGTTAGGGGTTAGGGTCAAGACAAATCAAAATCTCAGTGCCAGCAGTTGGGGTTTACTGCAGGCACCAGGCACCATGTCTGTTGATCTTAACTTTTCTAGGTGCTAAGACAGAGTATGCTACCTCAGGGTTAACAAGGCATATTTCTTGCTAATTAGCTCTGCGTGCTTTCGCCCTGTAGAAGCTTTCTGTTTTGTTTTACTTAATGATTAATCTTGGGTGCTTTTGCCCTGTTGTGGCGGCTTTCTGCCTCTACCTATTCTCAGATGCTTTCATCCTGTGTAAGTGGCTTTCCACTCTATGCTTCATTCTATCCTGGGTGCTTTTGCCCTTTGGCGGCTTTCTGCCCTAAACCTTGTTAACCCTTGGTGCAAGCTCAGAGAATTCTTAAATTTATTCCCCACATTATATTATGTCATAGGTTCTGGGTCTGGAGTTCCCTCTTGTCCAGCAAGAGAGTGGACACAGGATTAAAATGCAAGAGAGGCTAATGTCCGGGAGGAGACAAAAGCTCTGAGTAAGGGTCCTTGCTCAGTTTTTATTAGGATCAGAAGGCTTACAAGCGTGATGGACATGCACACAGAAACAATGAAACCATGAACATTAACTCATGGGTGTGGGGGAAAGGGGGTTTTTGAAGATACACAGTGTTAGGGATTTGGGTCAGTACAAAACTAAATCCTGGTACTGGGCAGATGGTTGTTTATAGCAGGCATGAGGTACCACCTCTGTTTACCTAAACTTGTCTAGGGGACAAGAAAGACAGAGCATACTACCTCAGGGTCAACAACGCACTTTTCTTTTGCTAATTAGCTCTACTCCAGGCAACTTGGTGCGGTCTATAGCGCTGTTTACCTGTTTACCTATTTTGGTCCTTCCTGTGAAAGCAGCTTTCTGCTATTGTACTAAGTTAGGGGGCGCTTCCGCCTTGAATACCTAATCTTGTAAGTTTTCATCCTAAGATTTCCTATTCCTATACCTTTGTCCTATACTGGGGACCTTTGCCCTGTTTACCTAATCTTGGATGCATTCATCCTGTGGCTATTTCTTTATGCCTTGTTAACCCACTGGTGCAAGCTTAGGGAATTCCTAAGCTTATTCCCCACAATATTAGTTTCAGGTGTACAATATAGTGATTCAACAGTTCTATGCAACATCCAGTGCTCAACACAAATGCTCTCCTTATTCCTCATCACCTATTTAACCCATCATCCTACCCACCTCCCCTCTGCTAACCATCACTTCTCTATAATTAAGTCTGTTTATTGATTTTTTTTCCCTCTATTTGTCCCTTTGCTGCTTTGTTTCTCAAATTCCACATATATCTGAAATCACGGTATTTGTCTTTCTCTGACTTATTTTGCTTACCATTGTACTCTCTAGTTCCATTCATGTCATTGCAAATGGCAAAATTTCATTCTTTTATTTTTTTTTTAACGTTTATTTATTTTTGAGACAGAGAGAGACAGAGCATGAACGGGGGAGGGGCAGAGAGAGAGGGAGACACAGAATCGGAAGCAGGCTCCAGGCTCTGAGCCATCAGCCCAGAGCCCGACGCGGGGCTCGAACTCACGGACTGCGAGATCGTGACCTGAGCTGAAGTCGGACGCTTAACCGACTGAGCCACCCAGGTGCCCCGAAATTTCATTCTTCTAAATGGTTGAATAATATTCCATTGTATATATGTACACATCAACTTTATCCATTCACCAATTGATGGACACTTGGCAGTCATTCTCTTTGAAGCATGAGGTGAAATCATATGTTCACTATGTGTATCTGTGTGTGGGTGTTTTAACAGACTTATGAGAAGTAGTGAAGATTTGACCCAGATAGAAATAAATATTAATACCAAGAAGGATTTTTATGTAATGGTGTACAATCACAAATGTGTATGTTAAGATATTTTACAAAGAGATGTTCAAAATTCAGTGGGTTAAATAGATAGAATTTTATTTTTCTCTCATGTAATAGCCAAGGAGAATGCCCCAGATCACTTAGACACCTATGTTGCTTCTATTATTTTTGTTTTTGTTTTTGTTTTTGCCATTCCCAATGGTATTTTCTTCACATGCATGGTTGAAGTTGGGATGCAGGCAATTTTGGCTGTAGGGAAAGGGAAAGACCTCAGAAGAGCACATATGTAATACTTAAGTGTTCAAGACTGAAGGTGGTACACATCATTTTGCTTGTATTCTTCTGGTGAGAATTTACTCATTGGATATACTGGGAAATACAGTGACTGCCCATGGGCCCAGCTAAAACTCTGTAATTACAGGAAAAGGAAAATAATTTATTTTAGTGAAGAACCAGTAGTCCTCACCACAACATGGTTGTATGCTTTTCTCTAACAATATATGACTTAAATATAAGGAGAAAAAGGGCAGTTAATAAATTCAGTAGTTTTTCCATGTAACTAAAAGACCAAAAACTTCAGGATATTGGCAATGGAGTGATTTGAAGTGATACTCCATCATATCTAACCTGAAGAAGAAAATGAATAATCACAGCAGCCAACAGTTAGCATTTACTGAGCACTTACTCTGTGCCAGGTATTATTCTAATGTACTGACTTGTTTAATACTCATAACGATTTGAGGTAGGTAACATTATTCTACTTTATAATTGAGGAAACAAATACACAGAGAGATTAAGTAATTTGCCTCAAGTGACAAAGTGAATTGGTGACAGAGCCAGGCTCTGAATGGCTGTTAAAAGCTATTTCTGCATCTTTTGAGACAACTGTGGTTTTTTCCCTTTATTTTGCTTATTCTATGAATTACATTATTTTTAAGTAAGCCGGTCCAGACTTACTGGCATAAGAGTCATTCGGTAATTATGTAACCTTCTTATATCTCTGGGTTTTGCTTGCTAATATTTCATTGAGAATTTCTGTGTCTATGTCAGAGGTCCACAAACTTTAAAGGCCAAATAGTAAATATTTTAGACTTTGTGGCCTATCATATAGTCTTTGTCACAACTATTTAGTTCTGCCTCTATAACGTAAAAAAAGCCATAGGCAATATATAATTAAACTGTTTTCAATCACAGGGATAGGAAAGCCACATTTGGTTTGAGGGCTTATAATTTTCTGACCTACAGTCTACACTCACAAGGGTATCTTCTTTTCATGTACTGTTCTTGTTAAATTTTGGTATCATTGTTATGGTGGCCTCACAAAGTAATCTGCAAATTTTCCTCTCCTCCATTGTCAGAGTTTCAGGGGTTCTTAAGATTCCTTAATCATATTTTAAAATGTCTGTAGGATCTATTGTCATATCCAGCCCCTCTTTCATTCATTCAAAATATTGGTTATTTCTATTCTGTCTTGATAAGCCTTCCTAGATCAATGAATTTTATTATTATTTTCAATGAATCAACTTTTAGCTGTATTTTCTCTGCTTTTTTCCATATTACTGATTTTTGTTCATTTTTTCCCCTTCTATTTACTTTAGGTTTAATTTGCTCTTTTTTATCCTCTAGCTTCTTGAGGTGGTAATTTAGACCACTGATTTTAAACCCTTTTTCTTTACAGATTATTTATAAATTAATTACAAAGTGTTTAAAGCTTTAAATTTCCCTCTAATTAAGCTGCTTTAGCTGCATCTCACAAATTTTAACTTTTGTGTCTTTATTACAAAAGAGAATACCTAAATTCTCTTTTTATACATCTTTGACCCAAGAATTATGGGCAAGATTAATTTCCACATAATTTTCTAGATTTTCTAGATGTGTTGTTATGGAAATTTAAGAACCCTGTGGTCAGAGAGCATACTCTGTAGAATTTCAGTCTTCTGAAATTTATTGAGACCTAAGTTGTGGCCCAGCATATGATCTATCAACATTTCATGTACACTTGAAAGGAATGTGTAATTTGCAGCCTCTAGGAGTGGTATTCTTTAAATTCAGTTAAGTTAGTTGATGGTTTTGTTCAAGTATGTATCATTTTTTTTTGTCTCTTATTCTTTAAGTTATTGGAAAATGGAGGTTAAACTCCGTGATTGTAGATTTTTCTGTTTCTCCCTTTAGTTTTGTTAGTTTTTACTACATGTGTTCTGAAGATTATTTGGTGTGCCTTTAGGAGTATGTCTTCCTACTGAAAGGGTCCTTTTACCATTATGAAACATCATTCTTTATCTTCACCAATACTTCTTTTTTTGAAGTCTGTCAGAAAGTGCCTGCTGTTTGCCTGGTGCTTTTTTTTTTTTTTTTAAATCCTTTTTACTTTCAATCAGTATCGTCTTTGTATTTAAAGTGTGTCTCACTGTTTCTGGTCAGAAATCAGTCTTCTTTTGGATCTTTGCTTCTTAGACTTTTTTCTGTGTTTGCTTTCAAGATTTTCTTTGTTTCTTTAGTGTTCAGGAGTTTTCACTACTGTATACCTAAGTATGATGTTCTTTGTATTTATTCTGCTTAGGGTTTGCTGAACTTAGAGGGCCCGTAGGTTGTCCATTTATTTTTCCACACCAAATTTGATACATTTTGTCATACTTTTCTAAAATTTTTTCCTGTCCTGTTTGCTCTTTACTTCTTTTTTAAAATTTATATTTATTGTAGAGAGAACGTGAGCAGGGGAGAGGGGCAGCGAGGGAGAGACAGAGAATCCCAAGCAGGCTCCACACTCAGTGTGGAGAAGGATGCAGGGCTCAATCCCACAACCTTGGGATCATGACCTGAGCTGAAATCAAGAGTTAGATGCTCAAATGACTGAGCCACTCAGATGCCCGTCTTTCTTTTCTTCTTAATAATGACTCACATTGTCTTGGTTGTTCTGTTAATACTTATTCAACCATGTTTCTCTGTTAGAGTTGACATTTTCTATTAATATGGTTTCAAGCTGATTTTCATTTCCAATAAACTGTTATAATTGTGGAGGACATGAGGGCAAGACCAATACCAATTATTCTATCATGGCTGGATGTATAAGATTTCTACTCAAAGTCCACATTCTCAACCACATTAGTAAATTACCTCTATGAGAGGATTCCATATTATAGAAAAAAACGTTAAATGGAAATATGTTCTTAATGTGGAAAAATATCAACAGGGATTAGAGAATGAGAGAGCTGAAAGAGATTGTTGTTAGAGAGTGGGAGGTGAAACACATGATAACAAGATCCTACAGGTATGGATGGCTGAAATAGAATAGTCTAGTAATAGTCTGTATTTTGTAGAAAGGGAAAAGAATGACCTGATAGCCACCAGGTCATCTTTGATGGCAAGAACTAGGTGAATGATGATGGAAAATAAGCAAACACCTAACAAAAAAAGAAAAACAGGAAAGCAGGACAGGTAAATTTTGAGAAACTATCATGAGTTTGGTTTTGGATAAATTTAAGATTTTCTAAAAAATTTTTTTGATGTTTTATTTCTTTCTTTATTTTTTGAGAGTGAGAGACAGAGCATGAGCAGAGGAGGGACAGAAAGGGAGACACAGAATCCAAAGCAGGCTACAGGCTCTGAGCTTCAGCACAGAGCCTGACACAGGGCTCAAACCCACAAGCTGTGTGTGATCATGACCTGAGCTGAAGTTGGATGCTCAACTGACTGAGCTACCCAGGCGGCCCTAAAGTTTTGTTAGGAAAAAAAAAAAAAATCTATAGGATATCCAGGGAACTGTCTGAGTAGGCAATTGAAAATACAGATCTGTTGCAAGGAAAAGATGGAGATACAGATCTGGAAGTTATTACCATAAAGATTATTATTGAAGCAATAGTACTGGATGAACTAATCTAAGAAGAACAAATACCTGTAGAAGAGAGATCTAAGGTAGAAACTAACCTAGGGAATCCCAATATGTTATAGGTAGGCAGACAAGAATACTAAGAATGGATGTTCAAAGAAGTAAAAGGCAATATAAAGAGGCAATGTGCTTTAGCAGTTTAGGGCATGGACTCTTGAGTCAGTTCAAATCCCAGCTATTATACTTATAAAGCTACATGACCATGAGAAAAATTATTTAACCCATCCGTGCCTGTTTTCTATAAAATACAGTGATAAATACTGGCACCTTCCTAATGAGAAACGATCACAATAGCTCTAGAGGCTCATTCTGCCTCCAATCTCCTGTCCTCTCAAACTTTTAGTAGCAGAAAAGGCAGCTGGATCAACAAATTTGAGCTAGCTTAAGAGAGGAACAGAAAGGTTCCCCCTCTCTAACAAGGCTACTCCATCTACAAATAAGTTTCCATTAGTGCACAGCTACATAAATATTCCCTATCTCAGCCCAATAATAAATATGTAGACTCTTATGGAGGCAGGGTTCCTTTCCACTGGAACTTTGAACACAGTATATGCAGACTATGCCTAAGCTGTGTAGGACCAGAGAGTTTGAGGGATTGTGTGCCCTCTACTACTGCCCTCTCTGTAAACTTTTCCTCAATAAACTATCTTACATCTATCTCATGTGGTACTACAGTATTGTGTTGCATGACCTCCTTGAAAGATATTTCCTCATAGATTGTTGCTATCCTTTTTCTTCTTTACAAATATAATAATACTTGTAAAGTGTCTACAACATTGCCTGGCATATGCATAATAGTATGTATTATGTAAAGATCAGCTATTTGTTTCTAAAAGGAGAATCAGGAAAGACTGGCAGTGTTCTGGAGTCAAAGAGATAACAATACAAAATATCAAAATAAAGAATGAAAATAGGACACTGGGTATGGCAACAGAGTAGTAAAAGTCAGATTGTATTAGTTTAAGGATTGGGTTGGAAGTAAAGAGTAAAACAGTGAATACAAACTATTTTTTCTAAGAAATTTGGTGGCAAAAAAAAGATAAAGTACATTGGTTAGCACTTTTTTTGCTTGCAAGCGACAGAAATCCAATTTGAACTAGCTTTATAAAAGGGCTTACTATAAGAATATTTTGATGTCTCAATAATGTGGCTGAGTCTCAAAATCATGTGAAACCAAGATCTTCAGTTATTCTTTTTCTTGTTCCTTTTGGTAGGTTTGTTTCATTTTTCCTCCTCTTTTCTCCAGACTAGTTGCATTGCTGCTTTGGCCCACGTGGTAGGAAAGATGGCTATAAAGAGCTCGGGAGTCTTGTATTTTATCGTTCAGGCATGCAGTGGAATTTGTTTGCAGTTTCAGCTTCAAAATTCTTTTTTTTTTTTAATTTTATTTATTTTGAGAGAGAGGGAGAGAGACAGACAGACAGATAGGCAGACAGACAATGAACAGGGGAGGGGCAGAGAGAGAAAGGGAGACAGAGACTCCCAAGCAGGCTCTGCACTGTCAGAGCAAAGCCCACTGTGGGGCATGATCTCACAAAGTGTGAGATCATGACCTGAGACGAAATCAAGATTCAGAGGCTTAACCAAATGAGCCACCTAGGCATTCCTCAGCTTCAAAATTCTTAAGGAAGGACCCTGACCCTGCTTAAACTAAGTAGCCAGGGATGAATGAATCAACAGTATCCAGGGATACATAAAGGAAATTGAGGGAGATTGGACCTGATGATCTCCTATGAAATAAGTGGCTAACTTATTTCTTTAGAGTATAGGAGATGTAGTAAAGGGGGTAGTTGAAAATATAAATATTAATATACCTGTCAAGACGAAGAGGAAGGAAGGTAGGAGGAAAAGGTTAAAGTTTGTCAAAAATAAGAGTCCAGCTCAGACTGGAAACTAAATTAATGAAGGTGTCAGATGTACAACGTGACTACACAGTAATGCTCACTAGTCCATGAACAAGAGTTCATAAGGCACATGGTAGAAACTTGGGGGAAAGGGAAATAAGGGTGCTGGCTAAAAAGACTGAATTAGTAATTTAACTCTTAGAGTCAAATCACTAGTAGGTAGAAGTAACAAGATAAACTTTATTCGATTCCTGACAATTACAAATTCTCAATTAGTGTTATTCAAGTGGTACTGTCAACGTTAATGGCTTTAATGTTTACCTGTTAGAATGTGTCCTTAGAAAAGAATATGGGTTAATTTTTTCTAACATTCTAAGGATAAAAATATTTGGTCTAATCTTGAGAGGTTTTTAAATTTGAGGGTTTAAATATGTCATCTTAATTTTGCTCCATTATTTTTATTCTACCATAAAGCTGGCCATGTATAAATAGGGTCACTAACCCCAACTCCATCTCACGAGACTTAGAAAATCAGTTTATTTGGAACACATTCTTGTGTCATTATGTTAAATAATTCCACTTGTAAAACAGGAATAATAATAGTATATACCTCATAAAATAAGATTATGTGAATTTAATGAGTTGACAAATAGAAAGTGCCTAGAATAGTGACTAATAAATGGCAAATACTCAACAAAAGCCAGTCTTATTAGTACAATTATGAACCTGTGGCAGAAGGGCTTTTTAATTCATATTACTTATTTGGAAAATAAAGTTGATTAAGTGTCCAACTCTTGATCTCAGGGTCATTGATCTCAGGTCTTGATCTCAGGGTCATTAGCTCAAGCCCCACACTGGGCTCCACCCTGGATGTGGAGCCTATTAAATAAACAAATAAATAAATAAAACAAAAATAAAGTATTACTAGAACAATAAGCAAATAATATGGTAATCTAAATTGAAAATATAAATGACTTAATGTCCTTATTAAGCATTTTAGCAGTGATTTTTACATAAAAAACAAAGACAAGGAAAGTAGCAAGTTTAAACCAAAAATGAGTAATGAATTAACTTCCGCAAAAAGAAAAAGCTTTCGAAGAACTTTCTTTAAATATACTGAAATATAAATTTATTCAAAAGCAATAAAATAACAGCTTCTATGAAGTATGAGCTACATGTAATAAATACAGTACCAAAAATCTCATTTTTCATCATATCAACATCTTCTTTTAATTACAACTTTTCTCCCTGGAATATTAAAAAAAAAAAGATTAGTTTTTGAAATATTCTTATATTAATTTAGTATTAATGTCCACTATAATAATCAGGAACATAATTTAAAGCAAGAGTGGGAAATGCTTACTCAATTAAACATGAATCAGAAAAAGTAAAAAATGGACCACATGAAATGTAAAAAGCAAATAATTCTGGTTGGGGGGGCATTGGGAGGGAGTGCAAAGTTTAAATTGATTTAAAAAACAAAAACAGAGGACACAATAAAAATAAAATATTTAGACACTGGTGTCACATTATGGTTTGAGGGCACAGTAAGGAAGATAGAGGAAGGGCTGCATGAAAAAAGTCAGTGAAAAAGAGGGAAGAGAAAAAAAAGCAAAAAAGGAAAATGACAAGAGAAATATTTGCATCAAAAAAGAGCACAACATACAGAAGTAGAAAAATACTGGGAAAAGGCCCAGAAGATTCTAAAAATACAAGTCAAATACTCTTGTCACATCCCTGTTTTCCCGATAGCTGACTTTCTCAATTTTTGTTTTTCATCTTATTGCATGGCATATGGACCATATTTGCAAATGACTTTTCCTTTTTGGAAATAAGATGATTATAAACAATACTTCTTACAACTTCATAATAGGCTGTGAATTACCTAATTAATCAGTATTCACAGCACAGTATTCCACTGTTCAGATCTAAAACAGGAGTTTTTAACTTGGTATCTGTGAACTCCTTGATAATATGTTCAAAATTTTGTGTATGTGTAATTTTTTGTGTGACTTATGAAGGTTTTGTCACCAGAAAACTGCTGTGCTAGAGGCTTTATGGTGAATGAACTGCCAACATAGTTAACTGTTAGGAAAATCAGTATTTGGGCTATAACATAAGTAAAAGAGATAACTAACACTTATTAAGTACTTCTCACATAGTCATTTCTAGTTTTTTTCTGCTGTATCAATGGACTTTAAAACTGCACTCTCTGGAGCACAGCTGGATTAAGGCCAACTGATGCCCTCAACACAACCCAACAATGATGCCCCCTCTCACCTTTTTATTGCTTAGAATAAAGAGCTTAAGGATTCTTCACACAAATCAGAGCATGACTTAAATGCCAGCTGGTGTTACTCTCTACAAAAGCGAAACTCACACCATAAGTCAGAAACAAATGTAATTTCTTGATGACACCTTCAAACCAAATTTAAACCTAAGGCACTCACTATACCAAAGAAAAAGATAGTTTAACAGTGCACACACATTAAACTGCAACATGGCAGATAAAGACAATTACAAAACAATCTACTACACTCAAGTGTGGCAGTGAAAGAGTTAAGGGCATGATAGCTAGGGCAAAACACTGTGGTACTCCCTTTCCCTTGGTGCCCTAATCTCAGGCTTATGTTCCTTAAAGATTAATCCAGGCCTCCTCTGAACTCTTTGCATAAGCAGACATGTAAGAGGGTGAGCAAGTAACTGGGCAAAGGTCAGCCACAATCCACTTTTAATCAGATAAATTAGCTTTGTATCTGATTGACATATTTGGGTTTCTTTATAACATTCTGTTTAACAGTTTCGTTGGCTTAAAAAAAGGTTAAAATTTCTGCTTTATACCAGAGACAAATGCAGTGTTCTACTTTAGTGTGGGTGAGGTGAGCTAAGGACAAGAAATAGCCTGTAGATCAAGGTTCTACAACCCAATTTAAAATATGTCAAGTTTTACAAATTTTACACTTATTAATGCAATGTACATGTAAATGATCATGAAGTTAGACAATAAAACCATAGTAAGTCAAAGTTTCTTTCAATAGTAGCAGTCCTTGCTCTGAATTTTCTCACCTTCCATTAAAAGAAAAAAAAAAAAGGAGTCCCTCCAGAGAAAGTATTGGGAAGATGTCTTCAGGTATCTTTCCCTTAAGTTTAAGGTATAACGACAAGTGATGGCCATCTAAGAACTGAGTAAAACCCACAGATGAGCATTTGTCAAGCATTTGTCCCAGCATGGGTCCCACAGAAGTACAGAATAGAGTTCTGAGCAACCCAAAGAACCAGCCCCTTCTTTTCAAGACAAAATTAAACCAACACAGGTAATGCAATTGAGTCTCATGAGCTATGAGGCCCAGGTGAGATTATGTTAAGGCTACCGACTATGGTTAATGCATTTAAAACTCAGTAGAGCATCACTAGCAATGAACAAAGCTATAATGTGAACAGAATTTAACTTTGGCTGGATTTTCTTAAAAAACTGGCTATAGTATTTTGCATATTTTATTTTATTAGTATTTTGCATGTTTTAATTTGGCTCTGAGCTTCCATTAAAACAGAATAGGCAAAATGAATTATTCAAAGGCATCTATTTATTCCAATGACCTATAGACAAAGATATTCTATCAATCAGTTGTGTAGTAACTTTTAAGTCCTAACCTCTTAATCTCTAATTTACTAAGCAGTTGCAAGACCAAACTATGTAATTAAACAGTACTGAAGACAATAGAAACACAACTATGAAATTAGTATATCAACAGTGGTTAAGAACAAAGCCTCATCTATATAATGGGGATAATAATAGTACCCCCTAGCACCTAGCCACCAATTGGGTGGCTCAACTGATTAAGAGTCAGATTCTTGATTTTGGCTCAGCTGATGATCTCACAGTTCTGGAGTTTGAGCCCCATGTCCAGCATTGGGCTCCACACTGACAGTGTGGAGCCTGCTTGGGATTTTCTCTCTCCCTCTCTGCCCGTTCCCCCACTCTCTCTCTCAAAAATAAATAAATTTTTTTAAAAA